>NC_034430.1:827326-925189 GCF_002078875.1 Numida meleagris | reverse complement strand
TGTCACTGGAGCTGTTCTTCACTTCTGTGGCCACTCAGTGCTCCCCAGGAGCGGCGATGCTCACTCTGCTGCCTGGCCTGAGCCCAGGTATGTCCCTGCCTTCCTACCTCAGAAATCAAGACTGGCTGTGATTTTTACTGGCTTCAATTAGCAGCAGTCTGAAATGGGAAACACAGCCCCTTTTCGTTGTGCTCTGCAGTCAGGAAAGCGGAGCAGGGATTTTGCCTTGGACGCTCTCACATCAGCCGTTTGGAAATAGCTCGTGGGCAAGGAATGTGGCCCTTTAGAGCACAAGCTAGGTTCGAGTCTATTTTCCCACTTAAAACCAGAGGAAAATGGATCAAAAGTTAATTAGCAGCAAGGGAACACGCTGCAGGTTTATTAGGATTTCCCCCATCTGTGGAGCTGCCTGATCAATGGATGGGCTACAAAACACCCTAATACTTCCAGCGCTGCACTTCTGCACAGAGCGCAGCCGGTGTCCAAAGGATGAATGAGAGCAGAGCAGGAGGGTAGTGCAGAAAAGGAGGATGTTTGCTGAAAGAGCTGATGAATTCCAGGCAGCATCCCTTGTTCTGTTAGTGGTTAACAGTAAGATCCCTGGCTGGGCTCTTTATCTGTGGAATGACCTAACCTCTGAGCCACTTTAGGTTGTAACGAAAAGGCTGGTGTGAGCTCTTGCTGGTATCACAGCAACAGTGGGAACATTACAGAGCAAGCTCAGTTTAGCTGCAGCCTCTGGGGTTGTGGGGAACAGCTCTTTAATGTCTGCAAAAGTGCTTTGAAACCAAGCAAGAAGTGTGGAAGGGGGAGAACCATGGTTATTGGAAACAACAGCTTGGAGTAATCTCTGGAGGCAGAGAGAGGAGACCTCAAAAATGAGCCATGCTGCCTGGAGAGGATGCACTTTGCCATCCTGGTCCAGAGGAGCAGAACATTGCCATTGCCCAGCATCACTGATACAAAGCCACAGGAGGAGAACCAGTGCTACCATTCTCCTATTACAGCAGCTTGATGGCACATTTTGGAAATTGAGGCTGTCTGACGATGCTCAGAGCTCAAAATCTCTTCCTTGCCAATGGCACAAAAGGCATAAAATGTTATAATGGGACCTCCGATGTCCACCAAAGCTGTTCATAGGAGAGACTGCAGGATTTCTCAGTTTCTCCTCCTTCCCGAAGCAGTACCCCAGGTTATTGCACTTATTAAATTAGGAGCTGTAAAACAACTGGGTAAATAAATTGCCAGAAGGAAAAAAAAAAAAATGCCACCCATTTTGGTTATTAGTCCAGATGAGTGAATTAGGTGTTGAAACAGCAGCTTTGAAGTTTGACTTATTAAATCACACACCAATTCAGTGCTTATTAGGTCTCCAGTCAGATATATAAAAGCACCAGGCTGATAGGTTTGCTGTTAGCAATAGCCATTATTTTTTTCTGCTCTGAGCAGCCTGTGGGTCTCATGATGCTTGCTTGGCTGTGAGAGAAGAATTTAAAGCACCAGCTCCTGGTGCCACATTTGGGAATTATAGGGTTTGATCCTGAAGGAGTTCAGAGTCTTTATTCTGGTGAAGAATGATATGAAAAGTTGCTGTTTGGTGTCTGAAAATCAGAAGACGGATACAAAGTGCCAACAATATGTTCTCTATTTTCAAATCAGTGTCACAATTCTTCAAACGTAGCTGCAGATTGGGATGGGGTGGGATGAAATGATGTGCTGCAACATGCTTCAGGCATGGGACAACAGGGTGTCTGTAAAATTACGGTAGAAGGTGTTAATCAACCGTTCAAGGCTAGTAGGACCAGCAGACAGGTTATTCTGTTTTCCACATCTAATAAATGCCTGTTCAGGGAACGAACAAAGCCATCTACCCTTTGGTAAGTATGTCACTGTTGTAACCAGGACCCCAACACATCCATTCTGCAAGGCCATTGTATCAAGGGAATATGTGATAGAAAGCAGGTGGTAACTGCATAAATGCTCACAAAGAATTAAATAGGTGTAGAAAATAAGCTACGAGGAGACTTTTTTCTGTCTGTCCCGGAAAAATCAGTCAGTACTTTCTGCAGTGTCTAACTCAAAGAAGTTCAGCCCTTCCATTCAGTAACATGGTCCTACACTTTAGAGGCTTCCCCTCAGATCTCCATCCATCCATCCATCCATCCATCCATCCATCCATCCATCCATCCATCCATCCATCCATCCATCCATCCATCTATCCATCCATCCACCCACCTGCCCACCCATCTGTCCGTCCATCCATCCATCCATCCATCCATCCATCCATCCATCCATCCATCCATCCATCCATCCATCCATCCATCCATCCATCCATCCACCCATCCATCCATCCATCCATCCATCCATCCATCCATCCATCCACCCATCCACCCATCCATTTACCAGACCATCCTGAATGCTGTCATTCTTGTGCATCTCCTACATCCCACCCCCAATGGGCCAGTAGCAGGATTCTCACACGCCATCATTGCTCAGCCACCAGTTGGGCCATACACGACCCAGACCAAAAGGCACTGAAGAAGACCTTACAAAAGAAAACATGAGAGGATCTTCCTTTGTCACAACTGTTATCTTAAAACACAGCCTGATTTTCATCTAGCCTGACTCCTAAAATTTATATTCTAATGTGTTACAGAGATCTTAAAATTGGATATCTCCACTGGAGCTGTATTTAGAGTACTGAGAAGTCCTAAGTGGGGTCCTCAAAGTTATGAGGTTAAAAGAATAATGTGTTTTGCATTGCTCACATTTGCCTCATATTAGGAACTGTAGGGTCATGATTTCCAGCTTTTTTTCACAGCCATGATATTTAGGAATATATTTTTTGAATTGAAAATTTGCATTCTCAGTTAATAGCATGATCCTGGGAGCTGAAGCTGTAAGTGAAATGCACTGCAGGACAGAAAGAATGCAGCATCTGCAATGGCATGCATGTGCCTGGGAATTCCCAGTGCTCACACATTTATAGGACCAGAGCTGTAACCAAAAGTTCTGACCACGAACCCAACCCTGCTCTCACTGGGAGTTTAGCATTTCACCTCCTAACCCAGATATTTCAGCTGGAACATCTCATTTCTTTAGGAGTGAAGCAACTGGGCATGTCTGTGGCCTGAGCTGCCTTTCAACTGTCAGCTGAAGCTGGGGGAAGACCTTCTTAGATAAATAATACATGGAATATGGTCTCATCCACAGCCAGCTCCTGCTGAAACCATGTTCCTTCTATAGCTGGTCTGTAATTCGAGGAAGGCTGAAGCTGACTCATCTCACAGACCTTTGATGAAGTTTAAAGCTTCTGAGCACCTCCAGATCCCTGATTCCTCCCTCCCACGCTGATGTACACACTCTGATGGAGGCAGTTAGATGGGGAAGGAGCAGAGGGCAGGGTCAGCTGCAGGGTCAGCTCCAGTTGCTCTGACTTCATCCAGTCTGTTCTTGATGCCTTTGAGTGGGTGGTATCAGGAGAAATCAGGGCCACATCACCAAGGGGCTCACAGGAAGGCAGAGACAGAGCCACGGATGTCACGTGTTGATCCCCTCTTGGCAAGCACAGAGGCCGTAGTTCCAAGTTTTCCTCCATAAACCAGAGGATACGGTTGTTTGCATCTTTTTGATGATGCAAGCCAAAGCTTTCACTTAATCATCCAGGTTCAGGAGCTGCGGATTTACAAAGAACGCACCTGATTAAAATGGAAAGCATGAGCTGAAGCTCTGGGCTTACCCCTGCAGTTTCCTGCCTTCCTTGATTTTATGTCAACCTCATTTTAGACTCTGAGGGGGCACTGACGGCTCCAGCTGGACACAAACTTTGTTATTAGGTGATTTTTTTATTTGCATTGCTAACGATCCAAGAAATATCAGCAAGGAGAATGAAGTCATGCTTTGCCTGCCAGCACTCCCCAGGAGAGATCTGCTGCAATCATCAGCAGGGGCTGTTGCACAGGGCATGGTTTTCCCAGGTTGTACCCATTGTGTGGGTCCCACCAGCTGTGGGTGTGATGCCAGCAAACTTCTGGCTGCTGGCACACAGCGCTGCATGCATGCCAAGTGCAGAGGAACAGGGTGCAAAGCCCAGCCTCTCCCAGTGCCCATTCCCAGTGGCATCCCCATCCCTGCACCTTGCTTACCAGCCAACCCCTTGCAGACTCTCTCCTCCACCACACTTCCCCTCCCTTCCCTGCTCCACTCTGCACACAGCAGTCTCCTCCTGTTGTCATAACAACAGGCATCAGCCCATGGCAGCCCCTCCAGCACAACTCCCTCCTCGTGGTCGCTCTGTGCAGAAGAGTAGGAGCTGCTTCCCCCCCGCCACGTTTTCCAGCACTCGGGGTCGGGCACACACATGTAACGAGCAGTTTCCTGCCCAGGCTCTGCAGCACAGCCTTATCTTGTACATTGAGTTGCTCTGCCCCTACAGCATCCTTTCCTTTGTGTATCCAAGCCTCAGTAAGAGGACATGCGATGTCCAAGGCATCAAAGGCAGCCTTCCTTCTGGCAGCCTGTGGTCAGCAAGTGGTAGAAGCCACTCAAGAGGATGCTGCTGCACCCAGAGGTGTGTGGGACACAGAGCACCGAGATAAAGCACCAAACCTGTGAGGTTTATGTGCTCTTTATTCCTTCTTCACAGGCTTTTTGTGAGCTGCATTCAGTTCAGAACTTCCACGCCAGGACCAGAGCCCAACGCAGCGCTGTCAGCCTCACTTTCTCTGCTCTATTCCAGCCATTCAGGGAACCATTCACAACTCTTTGCACTGATACTAGCACAGAAAAGCAGAACTGGGACCCAATCAAAAGCTCACTGGCTTGGCTGGTGCTGCTGTGGACATGTGCCTGTGCCCACCTCCATCCCATCTCTGCTACTGTCCCTGTACCCAAGTCTTTCCCTAGTGTTACTCCTCTCACAATGACAGCTCTCTTCTGTGTAGCTCTGTGCAAAAATGCAGAACAACTGAGTGCAGGTAAGTAGTTCGTTGGTTAAAGCCATCCCCTCTCTACACAAAGTCATCAGCTCTTCCAATGACTGATGCTGACGCACATCTTCCAATATGGTGCTGCAAAATCCAGCTCCTCGCATGGTACTCCATCTTCGTCAGCCAAGAGATGTCAAGGATCAGGCTCCTAAAGGTGCTTTTTTGCAATACACAGGAAGGTCTGGTTATAACAAGAACTGATGTTTTAATGGGACATGATTAAGTGGGCATAGTGGTGATGGGTCAGTGGTTGGACTTGGTGATTTTGGAGGTCTTATCCATGCTTAACAATACTACGATTCTAATATTTTTTAGGTTCTCAAGTAAAGCTCCTGAGCTGCGGGGAGACCGAACCTCGGAAGCAGGAAAGACAGCTTCACCACAGGGCTTCGGTATTTTGGAAGAAATGAAGAAATTTTAGGTTCCCAGAGAGAAGCACTGATTTCTAGAACTTCGTTCCACCCTCCACACTGTGATGGGGAGCTGCGTCTCATATTTTGAAGCCACATTTGGCTTCAGAGGGGAGGAAAAGTCTGGTCTCTGTGTCTTGAAAACAAAGGGGGAAGGAATTTCTTGGGATATCTGATGCATTGGAGCCACTGGAGATTCGTGTAAACCAAACTGGTTCCAGGCATGGGAGATCAGCAGGGGCTAGCGCTGTGTCCTGCAGGCAGCTCTGTCTGCCACTAAAGACTCTCTTTTTAAGAACTGGATAAACTTTTTAACTTTTTTTTTTTTTTTTGTTAAGGAAAAATTATTCCTCTATTGAGTCACTAAAGCACACATGGAGGGGCTGGCAGTGCGTGTGGAACAAACGTCACCTGCCTGCGGCTGTCCGCCAGCACTCCTTGCCTTCTGCTGCCATAAAGGACAATACAAGGTGTTATTTGGGCCATAAAGGACTGATCCTCCCCAGGCCATGACTCTCACACCTTTCCCTGAGCCCACTGGGGCTCTTTGGATGCATGGACTGAAAACGGTGCATCCACACCTACCGCACCTTGCCCAGCCCTGGTCCTTGGAGCAGGGAGCGCTGGGCACGAGGGATGCAGAGAGCAGCGCTCAGAGCTCAGCTGCCAACACTCAGCAGCCAGAGCTCAGCACACAGCACCCAGACCTCTCTCAGCCCTTCTAGCAGGGGAGAACCCCTGGGGAATTGTCACCCAGTGCTGTGCAGCTCTGATGTTTGGACACAGAGCAGCTGGTTCCGCCGACTGATGCAGCCCCGGCTGCATGGTCACAGCTAGAAATCAGATAGAGATTGCCATCCTTGACCTATTTTGCAAAGCCTCCCCCTGCTTCAGTCTCTGAACTTGTCTGCAGCCGTCCATCACAGGCCGAACAGAGTGCGGGATGCGACGGGATGAAGCTGCACGGCAGGAAGGGTTTGCTGGAGCAGAAAGGGAACGGATGGGCTGAAGGCAGCCTGCTTCCTCGGGAGGACAATCAGCGAGGGAAAATCAAGGCTTTCCTTTCTTTTCCTTTTTGTATTTTGTTTTTCATCTTTTCCTCTCTTTTCAGTGACCACACTCAGTTCAGGAGCAGCGCTGGAGCCTCAGCCCTGCACAGAGCCTCCCCTCATCCCCCAGCTGGAGCTGGGGCAGAGATGGCTGCATTGGACCCTCAACACATTTAATTTGGTGAGGATGCAGTAAGGAGATGGGACAAGGACGCCCAGGGTTGGGGGCATCACTTAAACAACCAAACCTAGTGCTGCATCCCACTGGTGGTCTCCCATCAGTGTGCTGAGTTGGGTCCGGCCTCTGCAGAGCATCCCTTGCATCACTGCTGCAGGGAAATGTCAGCAGCGCCTGTGTGGCATTTTGGATGGGACACTGCTCAGTGCAGTGGGGATGGGGGTTTGCAACTTAATGGGGCATCCGAATTTGCCTCTGTCATCTTCCAACCCAAGTCTCAGACTGTGATAAATAACATGGAAATGAAAGACTGCCAGCCATGCAAATAGTAATATGTTGGGATTTTAAAATTTATTCCAACATGCTATTTTTTTAAAAATATGCTCAGACTGAGCAGACAATCTGAGCTGTAGTAAAGGCAATATTATACTTGTAAAAACTTCTCATTCACAGTACAGATGTCATTTACAATAAGAGTCACAAACATCAAATACTGAGTATTTTTTCTTCTTCTTTTTATCTTTTTTTGTTTGTTTTTTTGTCATTTTTTTGTTGTTTTTCTTGACTTTTTTTCTTTTTTATACATCAGACTGTGCTTTTACCTGCATTTTTTTTTTTTTGCACTGATATAACCATACAGACATTGCAAGATGCAAGTGTAGAAACTGGAGTTAAAATAAACTTACAGGCAAAACTACCAAATTACATTGTTCGCTGTACATATTTACAGTACCTTTTTGGAATGTATTGCCATTTTAAGAACATATAGAAACTTTCTACAGACTATTCCACTTACAGAATACATACACCTTTTAGAAAAAAAGGCAAATATTTATCTTACATGAGACCATGTATATTAAATTTGCGTACACATTATTATTATTATTATTTTTTACATTACATTTACTAAAGTGATCGTAAGTGCCATCATATCTCAGTAATGAAAACAGATTGGTCTTATGCCATCAGGACTGATTTATTTTTAATTTTTTTCTTTTTTTTTTCTTTTTTTTGTAAATAATTTACAATATGGTTTTATTTGTAAATACTGTGCAACAGATGGAAATATGGGGGAAAAAGAAAGAAAAAAAGGAGAAGCACATGATGAACCCACGTAAGCAGTGATACTGCAAGGACACAGAACAGGGCTAGATCAAATTGTTTAGGATTTTGCATGGAATAACTGTAATGATTTCCATGTCACCAAGTATATTGCTTGTTCAGGTGCTGTTTTTGTGGGTTGGAAACAAAAACCAGGTGGAAGTGAGTGCTGGCTTCAGGGAAACCCAACCAATGGAGCTCAGTGAGCGCAGAGATGGGGACAGGGCATGCATTTGTCACCACCAGCAGTGTGACCTCATGGACACCCTTAGTGGCAAGTGTTGAAAGGCGTTTCCCAATCACATGCCATCAACTCATGGCCACTCCATCACGACTTTAAGGGTTTCCTGCTGCAGTCCCTGGGTGCCCAGCCAACAACCTGTGAGTGATCAGAGGTGGCAGAGAGCTGCCTCCAGGGACAGGGCCATTTGGGGGGGCCCTATGTCCTGCAAATCACTGTGACCTTGACAGAAGCAGCGGAACTCAGGCTGAGCTGTATGCCAAAGGACATTATGGGAATTTGTGGAGTGCTTCAGCACAAGTCCACGTAGGAGTGCTTTGTTGACTCTGGCTACTCAATGAAATGGCCTCAAGTTGTTATTTAGGACCGTGGGACAAGATCTCTTTGCAAAATGATTTTTTGGATGTGAGACCAACAGTTTGCTATTGAGCACCACACTCATGGGCATGGGGACACCTGGCTGAGCATTAAGGAGCTCTGTCAGATGGAAAGCAGGAGGGCTTCTTTCCACATGCTGATGGAAGGGGTTGAGCTTTGGTTTTTCATTTATCTATTTGCACGATTAACACATTCTCTTAGAAATAGCGCTGCTCCCTGCCTCTACCAACTCACCCAACAGAAAGCAAATCTGAATTTCTCATCGTCATTTTGCAGACAGAGCGGACACCCAGAGTGAGGTGAAAAGCTGTGTCTCGAAAAAATCTTTCACCCAGCGAGAAGCCAGTGGTAGGAAATAGCCAGCAGGGACAGTGGGTGCTCCTGGTAGGAAATAGCAGGAATAGGGGGCTCCAGAAGGTGCAGTGCAGTGCCAACACACATGCCCTCGTCTGGGTGCGAGGCACTGGGGGCACCCAGAGCGCTCAGGGTCCCCCCATTGGGATGGGGCAGCCCTGGGATGCTGCCCTGCCCACAGACAGAGATGCTGGTGCCCTTCCCGCAGAGCTCTGAGCTGTCGGCGGGATTAGTAGCCCTTAAATATCAATAGTTTTTTAATTTTTTTTTGTGTGTGTGTGATTCTTTTTGCCTAGAATAGGCCATATTGCGCCCGTTAGGTATCGCATGAAGCACCATGACACCCCAGCCAGAGCTTCCCCGCCGTGCCCGCTGGGCAGCAGGACCAGGCTGAGATTGTTCACCTTGCCCCTGAGTTTTTGGCTGTCCCCACACGCACCCGCTCTGTGGCTGCAGGGCACAACCCATGGAGCATCACTGCTGCACAGCTCCTGCGCCTCGTTGCCCTGGCTTTTGGCCGAAGGCAGCTGGGATGCTCTGCAGCTGGGATGCAGAACTCATCTGGAGCTTCTGGAAAAGCTTTAAAAAAGTCATCATCATAAAAAAAGCCACGCCAACAAAACCAAAAAAATACAACAACAACAATGGGCTGAGGGCTTTCTGGGTTTTGTTAGGTTCCGTTTTGTTTTTCTTTTTCTTCTGCTGAGAATGACAGAAGGAAGAAAAAACCCACACCCGTGCCAAGTGCCAACAGGTCAAGGATTAAAATACAATTACAGAAAGCTGAGCAAATTTGATCTAGCCCAAAGCTCATGTCAAATGCACCAAATGAAACCAGGATGCTGAGTGCACAACTGCTGCATTGTTTTTCTTTATGTACAGTTTCTATATATATATATATGTATATATATTTTTAAAAAATTAAATACAAAAAGCTACCTTGGAATAATGTTAAGAGTGTGACAAGGCAGAAAAAGGTGGCAAAAGCCAGGAAATCTGAACCCAGTGCATGACTGGGGTTAGGATTAGGGTTACGGTCAGGGATACTCACAGCAGAGGCATCACACTTCAATGCTGTTACAATGGGCAGGAGGGACTGAAGCTAATGCCTAAGGTTCCACGGAGCAGAGGCACTGGGCTGAACTGGGCTTGCAGCCTTGGCTTCTGCCATGGGACTTGGCTGGATCTGGGAGCAGGATGAGGCCTGGGGCCAGGAAGATGGGAGAAAGGGAAACTTGATAAAAGTGCTGATTAAGGTAGAAATGGGTTCTGGACATTGTTTTGGTCAGTGTCACAGCCTTAATGCTATTTCCATGATATCTTCTTTTGTACTTAACTCCCCTTTACAAGAAAAGCGAAAAATAAAAATGATTAAAAAAAAAGTCACAGATTGTTAAAAAAATCTATAGTATTTGCCCGTGAAACGGGAACAGTTCGTAGCTCATCAAGTCTGGCAAGGAAATATGTTCTCATTCATGGTTTTCTTTTCTTTTTTTAAAATTTTTTTAACTTTTTTTAAAAAGTGTATTACGTACCCGATAAACTGGAACAGCTCTGAAAGAAGATAGAACTGATCCACTGGTTAAATATTTATATCATCTTCTCTCTCTCTCTTTTTTTTTAATTGCTGCTGTTAAAATTAAAAAAAAAAATGTCTGTACAGATTTCATAGGCCAGAAAACCTTCTGCAAACCCTCTGCTGTCCACTGGGGCAGCCGCATACCCAATGGCCATGGTTCAAAGCGCATGGACAGAGCGACTCCGTCAGTCTCTGTATTTGGTATCTGAGGTCAGCGGGGCCACTGCTCTGCTACGGGAACTCAGAGGGGAAAGTCTGCCCAGGGAAAAGTCACCATGCATGCAGAACAAGCTGACTGCAAAGCACTCAGCGCTGTAACTTTTCCTTCTAAAATACCCCTACAGGGCTCATCTGCTCAACGAGGGCAACACGGTGATGTTCTGCTTAAATAAATAAATACAAAGAAAACAGAGCACAGAGTCACCAAGCAGAGCACAGACTCCTCCAGCATCCCTAAAGCTCAAGGAGCAAACCCACGGGATGGGATGGAGCAGCTCGTCCACCACCTAAAAACCAGGGAGGATAAATGGCTGCAGGGTGAGAGCCTCCCTTAGAGCCAGGGGTACGGGGGCTCCAGGACCATGGAGAGGGCTCCGGCACAGCGATGGGGATGGAGGGATGAAGCCCAACACAGGACTACATTCGATACATTCCTACCTTCTTGCAGGTAAATCTTTGAAGAATAATTTTTTTGTGTGTGTCCTCTTTTTTTTTTTTTTTTTTTTTAAAAAAAAGTGCTTTGATGTTCTGCAGGAGGGAGAGATGTTCACGATGAGCTTTCCTCTCGGAGCGACAATTTCTCTTGCTGCGAACAGCCTCCCCCTCCTCAAGGAAGTGCTAGCTTCATTTGCAACTTCAGGGTAAACACGTTTCTCAAATGTAAAGCAGTCTCAAGTGTTTAAAGCACAACCATAGGCAATCAGAGGGATGCGAGAAAAAAAAAAAAAAAAAAGCACTTCGCGAGAATTAAATAAAGCATGTAATAAATACGAATCATAAACTTCTGTACACAGGAGTGAGGGTTTGGTTTTCTTTTTAATCATTGAATCAATATTAAAAAAAAAGTTTTTCTTTTCTTTTTGTTTTTGTTTTCAGTGCATCTTCTTCCTCTCAAAATGCTTAACCCTTTCCTTTCTGCATCTCTCAGGCCCATAAGAACACACACCTCAATGGCAAAAAAAGACAAGGTCTAACAAACCCCTTTCCAAAAAACTCTAAAAAAATATTCACAGCCTCAAACATCTTTGTACATTTCAAGCAACAAAAGGTATAGAAAAAGGCACAAGTAACTGCATACATGTGGAGATAATACCAGACCAGGGACAAAGAAAACCAGGAAACTTCCATGGGTTTGGTCATTCACTAGAGTGCTTCGTATAGCGATGATTATACTAAAGGAAATAGTGTTGAAAATGTCTGTTGATTTTACATAGGAAGCCTAAAGGTGGAACAGATGGCGGGGGCTTAAGCACTGCCCGTGCTGTCGTCCGCCTCTGTCTGAGCGTGACCTACGCCTGCGGGCTCTGTGTGGGGGCTCCTGGGGGCTCCGCGGGGCTCTCCGGAGGGCTGCGGGCTGTGGGGCGGCGGCGGGGAGGGGAGCTCGGAGGTGAAAGTGCAGTGTGGTGATTCCAAAGGGCTGCTCGAGCTGCCACATTGCTTCTCGCCCGGCTTAGTCAAGGGGTCATCCCCACTCGTTGAAGGCTTTGGAGAGGGCTGGCGGGTGGTGCTGGGGCTGGATGGGGATGCTGAGCAGCCCGGTTGCTCCTTGGGGCTGGGCTCAGCAAACGCTTTTACCCTGTATTCCTCCGGGTCTGGCTTTTGCTTAAGCTCACTAGTCCTCATTTTCTCCTCCAAGCACTCGCTGCTTGTAGGCTCTGGGGACAGCGCGTATTTGGAAACCTTCGCCACTGGGGAGACGGATGCAGATGAAGACTCCCGTGGCACCCATGGCTCCTCAAAGCCATTGCCACCAGGCGCAAAGTGTCCCCCTGGCAGGGACACCACAGAGCTGGGCACCAGGCTGGGGTGGGTGCTTGGCCTGGCCTGGACCATCTGGATGCCCCCGATGGGAATCATAGGGTATGGGGTCCTTGCGAGCTGCTGCGAGTGCAGTGGGAGGTGGCTGAACACGTTCTCCTCTCCTCGGCTGTGGGCGTGAAGTTCGTGAGGTGCCTGCAAGGGTCTGAAGCAGATGGGCTGCATGGTGCCGGGTGAGCGTGGTGGGCTCCTGGGTTCTATCTTCTGCACCAGATGGGGAAAAAGAAACGGCCGAATCAGAGCAATGCATGAGGTACGGCACTAGCATCACTAATGCTCATTATAAGGATTGATTCTGTACACATTTTATTCTAATTTGGACAGAGATCAATCAATCCAAGATGGCTTGGGCTCCCAAATCCTTAAGGTAAGGAGCAAGACAACCCACAGCATTTGTCTTGTGGTTACATGTGGGCACACAGCCTGTTGAGGAACAGGCCCAGGAGTTTGGTCATTATCAGTCACCTCCAAAATCCCATCAGAAGATGTCAACACTCCCTGCATCCTTGCATTCCATCAGTACATGGATTACCTCAGTGCCCAAACCAATGTTATCCATTTTTAATGTATTTCCTTAAAGCAGCATTACATCCTCACAGCTGCTAATTGTAAGGATATTTTGCACTGAGAGCATTAACTCTGGTCTGGCACAAAGCACTACCATCAATGGTCCCCACCACCACCCTCATGGTGTGGTCTGCAGAAATCAAGGTTAGCATCCTACCAATTTACCTTTTCCTTTTTCTCCAACCGGTGCTTCACATAGTTTCCTAATGTACATCATGGAGAGATATGTGGCTAAACAGAAATGGATTAATTAGTGATGAGATTATAACTAAACCCCTAAACAGGACTCCCAGGAAGAGGAAGCAACAGAAACTGAAATAAACTTTCTCTTAAGATGGGGTTATGGGATTTGAGGATTCACTGGAGGAATCCCTTATGGAGCTACGGAAAACTGCCTGACCCTGCGAGCTGGATCTCAGTGATGAGGCAGCAGAAAAAGGCAGCAAAAGAGAAAGGAAGAGAGAAAACAAGAACCACAGGAGGTAGCAATGATTTGGTCAGCATTTACCAGCTCCAACACCTGCTCAATGTCACTTATCCACACAAAGTTTTGGCAGAACTGCTGTAGGGATGCTGGAAAACCCCAAGCAAATCCCCCTGATGCAACAGCCACCAAGGGGAGAGGTGACCTGTCGCAGGAGCCTGTGGGAAGAGGCATGGCCATGGTGAGACCTGATGCACAGATGTGGACAAAAGCCTTCTGCCCCAGCTAAGATCATTTGTACGTTTCTAAGTGATGAACACCATTCCCACAAAGGACACTGGTTTGGAGCACAGAAGTCCATGTGAGGTTCATGGGTTCCATGAACCCAGCTCTGAAAGGAGCAGGACAATGAGCAGAAGGGTAATTTAGTATAAATAAAAAGGTGGGAGCAGGCAAATAAGCAGGAATAGGTGCTATTGCCTTCTTTGGGCACTAGGGAGCTTAGAGGACACCAGTGGGTAGTTTTTCTAACAGAGATGTTTCAGAGAAGGAGGAATGGGGTTTTCACAGCCCTGAGGTTCACCCCAAAAGGTACCTGAGAACAAAGGGAAATAGCATTCAAATGGGCAAAAATTTGGGCCTCAAATAACTGATGGTCTCTGGGAAAGTAAGGCAAAGATTCATAGAGGAAAACAGAAGGAAGGAAGCACCAAGAGATGGCTCGCTGCTGTGGACATGACAGAAAGGCAAATGGGGCAACGGGGCTTTTTTAGGGAACACCTGAGTCAGCATCTGTGTGATGGGTCCTCCAGGGCTGGATCTCATGTTCATCAGCACAAATTACAGGAGAGCCAGGCACCTCAGCAGGGAGATCTCTTAGCACGCTACCAGACCCAACGTCTAATTTGCCTGTAGCAGTGGGAGGAACAGGCAATTTGCATTTACCCATAGGGTGTGATATGTCCAACAGAGAGATTAAATGATATTCTGGATGCAGTGGGAAGCACCTCTCCGTGCGGAAGAGAGAGGTGAGATAAAAGCAGAGATGTCCAAACCAACATTCCTCAGCAGTTAATCTAACAGTGGGCTGCATTCATTCATAGCCCACAAGAAAGCTGCAAGGTGTGAGACCCTTGGCTAGCTCCAATCTGGTTCAGGACATCGACAGTAGAAAAATGGGTAAAGTTTCACTTGTGCTGGTGAAATCTAAGAAACCGGTCTGAAATTCACAGGGAAAAGACCTCTTTGTGATGAGTTTTATTAAGTGCACATCCCTACTGCTTGTCTCAGCAGGAAAAGCAAGAATGGGTTGGGTCAGGGAAAGTTGGGTTGGGTTGAAGAGGAGACGACTTTTATTTCCCCTCAGCTGAGATAGGCAGACTGGCAGGTGCAAACCCTTTGCTGCCCACTCTCACTTTTCCCCATACATATTTATAGTTACTTTGCACTTCTGCGTTGCAATACTCAATTAAAATCACACCACAGCACATACGAAGGGGAAAGAGGGGCTTGGACTTACCAACTTGGATTCATAGAGCTGTACATTTTTGCCAAAGAACCTGTGAGGTAGAGGCATCGAAGATAATATTCCATGCTGGGCTTGATATGAGCTTTGAATTTTGTCATCTGCTGCTGATCTGCTCGTCCCAGGCATGTCCTCCTTGCCAGGGGATGGGTACCTGGGTGCCTCCGAGCAGCTCGGGGGCAAGGTTTTCTTCAGTGATAAATACCTGCCCGATGGCATCTCTCTGCTGGGAGATGAGGCCTCTCCCTCTGGAGGAAGGTATGCTCTGGGGGACATCTCTCTCCTGGGGGACAGATGCCTGCTGGGCGACAGCTCGAGCCTCGGCGACGCACACCGCAGTGGGGATGCCTCCCTCCTGGGAGAGACACGTGGGCACGGGGACAGCCCCCTCCCTGGGGACAGGCACCTCAGAGGAGACATCTCCCCAGTGGGTGAAAACCGTTTGGGTGAAGTTTCATTTTTGGTTAACAGGTGCTTTCTCGCTAGCATTGGTCTGCTGCCGCCGCCAGCTCTGCTGGAGTCCTGGCTCGGAGACCACCTTTTCCTTGGGGAGGTGTCTTTTGAGGCTGACGTGTCCATAGCAAGGGACATGGGTGGCCTGGTGACAGACTCTCTTTCAGCAGAAGCCAGTTGTTCGGTAGAAGTCAGAGCTGGTCTGTGGAGACTCAGGATGCTGTGGCACACGGCGATGTCGCTGCTGTCTGCTGACCACCTGGTTTCCAGCCCGCAGGAGGAGCCCTGCTGGCCTTCACCAACTTTTTGGCTGCTGGAAGCAGTTTCTTGGGCTAAGGACGATGCTGTTTCTGTGCCTTCCTCTTGAGAAGCTGGAGAGCCACCTGAAGAGTGCATCAGTGGGGCGGGGTGTTTGGCTTCTGGCAGCTTTAAAGGTGGCTCATCTTGGCTCTCCTCTTCCTCCTCATCTTCATCATCTTCATTGTCATCATCATCGTCAGATTCCTCGAGGTCTGAAAACTGGTGTTCCTCAATAGGCTCGGATCCCTCCCGCCCCTCAGAGTCCTGGAATAGGTCTTCACTGGTTCCTGCACGACAGACAAACACAAAACGAGAAGTGTAAGACACAGACAGAGGGTGGGTTTGTGCTAAACCTGCTCCAAAGTTCTCATGGGACAAGAGGAAGGAAGACTCAGTTGATTCCTAGATTAGTTGCCTTGTACTGCAGCCTTGTCCTCTGTTCCAGTTCTCCTCCTGGTGGTTTCATTGACTTGAGCCCACAAATCCCACCACTGGGATCCCACCACTGCTCTGCCCAAATTTTGGTTCCATCCATTGCTCTGCCAGCACTCTGCCATCAGCCCCTGCTACTGCTGCACACCATCACACAGCCTCTGTTCCTGCAGGAACACAAAAAAATGGTCTTACTAGATATGGAGATGAGCAGCACAATCATTCTTTGATGCGCTTTTTACCACTGTTCGTTGCAATGGTGCCCACAAAACGTCTACAGCTGCCAAAACACAGGCAGCCAACATGTTGGGCCTGTCCTGTCTAGATTATATGACATTTAAATACTAGCAAGACAGGGCTTTTATTAGAAAAGAAAGAACCTCAGTGGTTTTTCCCTTATTCTGATCAAATCTGGCTATAGTGCAGACAAGTCTGGGATGCTTTGGTAATAAGAGACTGTAAACCGTGGAATATTTAAGAAAGTAAATTGTGAAGAATTTGAATTAGAGTATCCCATAGAGTATCCCATAGCCCATAGAGTATCTCTCTTCCACTCAAAGAGCCAGGAGAAGCTTTATGAGATCAGTACCCTCACCTTCTGCTCTGCACAGAGAAAACCTGCATTTCCTATGCCAGATGTGCAGCAGGGCTGGATAAATGAAAACTCAGCCTGCAGAGGTCCGTTGGGAACAGCCACTGGATGTCACTATAGCTCAACAAAATGGCACCGACAGAGGCTTTCCACAAGTCCACACTGCACTGGAGGGGCCCAAAAAACACCACTTTCTCAAACCATGCTAACACCAAGCACCAAGGCAATGGGTGCCATGCTGCTGAGGCACGCTTGGTCACCAGTTGTGCAAGGGAAATGCTGCTTTGACACCTGCACTAATTGCAGCAGCACTCCTGGCCTCTTCCCCCCCCCCCTCCCAGTTCAGCATAGGATGTTGCTCTCCTCTGAACTGAAGTTTTCCATGTAGGGCTGCCATCAGCAGGACGAGCCAAGGGGAGGCTCCAGGGATTCAGAGCGGAGCTGGACCACACCTGGTGGCTTGCAGGAGGAACGTGGCCACACAGGGAGAAGTCCCTGAGATCTGTGGATAAATGCCTGATTCAGCTTACTTTGAATAACAGGGCCTTACTGGTAAATGCTCACAAAGTATTTGGCAACCCTCAGATATCAGTGGAACAAGACATGTATTTAGCAGCTCTCCACCAAGAGCATTGTGCAATGCTTGTATAACGAAGGGGTTTGCTGGGCCCAGGATCCAGCGCTGGGTTATGTGCAAACTCCCAGAGGAGCTGACTTCAGAATAAACATTATTCCAAAAAGGCTCATTCTCCTGTGCATATTTCTTGCCTGGAAAGGGAACGCAGCTCAGTACCAGAGCTATGAGCTATCACTGTCCTGGTTTGTGGGGTCAACATCCACAGGCGTAGGGACGGACAGACAGCCCCAGCCCTGCTGCTGTCTCCTGTGTGGTCTCCTTGTTTTGGCCTCAGTTGCACAGACAGCAAGGTCAGAAGGACAGAGCAAGGGAAATGTGAAGCCAGCTCCGTGCTGGGGTGTTGTTTGCATTTCCCACAGAGGGGAACAGCTCAGTTAGCCCTGGGGCATCCCTAAGGGACGGTGCTGCGGGATCCTCACAGGCTCCATAGAGAGCTCAGACATGGATCTCTGCAGCAGAAAACCATTTTGCTGAGAGGCTGGGGAGAGCAAGGGCACACCAGGAGAAAACAGAGAGGGAGAGAAAATGTCTCCCACTGATGGCATTTAGGGCTCTGCATGCTGTTTCATTACATCTGCGTTACCCTCACAGTATTGCACAAGTCTGGTGCAGTCACACCAAGCCAAACCAATGCAACAGTGAAGAACTATGCTCCAATCTCCTTTTATAGTCACACCCCCTTCTTTCCCCTGCCCCTTAAATAGAAAGAAAAACAATCAAGTGAAATACGGCTCATGCTGAAAATAATCCAGGGAGCTGTAGGAGCGGCTGTTCTCTCCCTGCCTGCCCCCAGAGAGGAGCGCAGCACTCTTCCCGGGCTGGGTTGTGGCACATTTCTATTTTTTTAATTAAACTCCTCAGCAGCAGGCTCTGTTCTGAGCCTCTTCAGGAAGAAGAGAGACGGCTGCGTGTTCCCACATGGGAAGGCGATCTCCAACCCATCACACTGCGACGCAGCTGCAGTCTCTGATTCCTCACTCGCTGTTCTGTCATTCCTATGCTCTTTTCTCATCCATCCACATACCTCCAACGATTACTGGACCAAATATGATTTTCTGACCTTCTTCTCGGCTGTTTTATTTAGGATTTACTTGGTATTTATGAGCAAAGAGCCTCCTGAATATTTGAAATTTCAGCAAGGGTTCGGTGTTAGCTTTAACCAGGTGATAAAGAAGATGGGAGGAGAGAACGGAAACGCTCCACTGACACTGTGCCTTCTGCTTTCACCTTTCTGCATTCCTTGCTGGCAGACGGTCCCCTTTACACAAACACGGATGGTCTCCATCAATGGGAGGAAATGGGGACTGTATATTTTTTGTAATTCTAAAATTACATGGGTTTCTTGCATAATGCAATGAAGTCCAGACAGTGCAATGCATTCCAGCAAGCTGCTGTGCAGCCAACAGTAACAAGGCAAGGAGCCCTGTCCCGGAGCTCGCAGGCTCCTGTCCCTCCACAGGACCTCTCCTTGTTGGTATCCATGTGCCATTGGGGACCAATGATTTAACGATGGTCAAAAAATCACATCCTTGAGCGGATGGTCCCGGCCTTTCTACTGAGCTCTCAGCTTTACATCTCCTCTCTATGAGCAAGGTGGAAGGTTGAGAGCAGCTCATCCTCCTCATCTGGCCCTTTCTGCAAGCACTGCTCTGTGCACTACCTTTATCAGCGCTTAGAATCATAGAATTATAGAATCAGAGAATCCTTAGAGTTGGAAGGGACCTTTAAAAGTCAAGTTGCCCAGGACCTGGGCATCCACCACAGGGACAGGGCATCCACCACATTTCTGGGCAATCTGTTCCAGTGTCTCACCACTCTCACTGTAAAAGACTTTTTCCTTTTTCCTACACTTCAGGAGCCTCTTTTCTCTTTCCCTACCTGGATGCAAGAAGAACTTGGAGAAGAATGGGAGAATCCGGAAAGGGACTGGAACTAAATGATCTTTGAGGTCCCTTCCGACCCAAGCCATTCTATAATTCTATGAACTGGGAAAAGAACTGGGAGAAGAACTCACTGAGAGCAGCCCTGTGGAGAAGGATCTGGGGGTCCTGGTGGACAAAAAGCTCTCCCTTAGGGCAGCTCCTGCAGAATCCTCAACCAGGTTCCCTTTTGGCCATGTCTTCCTGCAGAAAGGCCACAGCTAAGCACAGTGTGTCTCAGTCTGGCCAAAAGGTTGCTCCAAAGAGTTGGGCCAAAGCCAAGAGCCCAGAAAATTTTAATGGGAAGAGAACCACCCCTCGAAGCATGGCAGCACGCCGTTGGCCGCGTGAGTGACATGACTTTAAGAAGGTAAACTGGGGGCAAAGGAGACACAGAGGATGGGAAAGGCACTGTGGCAGTCTCTGGAAATGCCAGTGGAAGTGTGGCAGGGTGCTTCATTTCTCCCATTTCTTTGTTCCCTGACCACCCAGGACTGCATCCAGCCTGAACCAGACCTGAGGCTGCAATGCTGCTGCACCAGGAGACCACGGGGGCTTGGGCTGGTGAACCTGTGCTGTGCCAGCCCTGGATCCCTGCTGGCGAGCTGAGCATGTGACTCTGACGCCAATGCTTTGATTGTTTTTGGGAGGTGCATAGATGGCCTGAACTAGGGTTGTCCAGGGACCTGCAGCTTACTTTGGGATCACTGCATGCAAATGGCCCCAAGACTGATTAATTAACCAACCCAGGGACAAAGCACATGGGCCAATGCAGCTCCCACTGCAAGACCTCACTTAATGATCTTTAATTACCTACAAAGCAGGAAGCATGTGACAGTGCCACATCTCGGGAACCAGCCCCTTTCCCAACAAAGCCTCGGATGGACTCGACCTCGGCAGGGGAGCGGGGTGATAAGCGCTGTTTGTTGTTCCTGCCGAGTTAACATTCCCTGGCTCCCAGCACCGTCTCCAGAACTCGCTCAGCTGATGCTCACTTTATAAAAATAACTGCGGTGCTGCGTGCCTTATGGAGCTCACGTTAACCCGTTGTCAGGCTGCGGCAGAATGGGCCCCAGGGACTGGGGAGCCTGAATGATTTGGGATGAGGCAGAGGAGAGAAAGAATGGGAAATAACCTGACCCTTCGCAGCTGTCACACCACAGCCTCCAATAACTGGGGTGAAATAATTTTTTTCTGGCTCAAACAGACCCATGAGACTTCCCTATGTTCTTCTGGAGACCTTCCTCACCTTTCCCTCAATGTTTCTGAAGGAGGCAGAAGCGCTCATGGCCACCTCGCCCCTGCCCAATGTTGGCCAGCCTCCCCGCAGGGCTGCTTTTTGGGATGACTTCAGGGGAATTCAGCTGCACATCCCACTATAAACCTGTGTGGAAATTACTAAATGAGACAGTTGTGTGTGCTTCTCTCAGCGCAGTCAGGCTCCTGGGTTATAGACCCTTGGACAGACTTTGTGTTCGCTCATAAATGCATGAAAGAAATGAGCAGGTGAGTCAGGGTAAATGTATCTTGTAAAGCATTCGGAATAATGCCACTAAATGTCAAAGCATCATGTTATTTTGGTTCTGCTGGCTCTTTCTCTGCTGAGAAACGTCCAGGTCATTTCATGGTGGCTCACCTTCATCCTACACATAGCAATGACCTGGGGATGAGGGAAGCAGCTGTCCCCATCCTGGTTTATTGATGCCTGCAGTAGTGGGGCAGTGGAGTTGGATCATCCTGCTTCTGTCTGCACCTCCGGACACTGCTCAGGTTTGCTCCCATCAGTCAGAGTCCCCTGGGTCTGCATTGGTTATTTGGAGTGCTCTGGGGTCAGCCAGCCAGTCAGATGGGCAGGTCCCTCGAAGATGTGGAACTTGGGAACAGGGTTTAGTGGGCATGGTGGTAATGGGTTGGACTAGATGATCTTAGTGGTCCAACTGTAACAATTCTATGGTTCTATTATTCTAAGATGATCTTTCCCTTGAGCTCCTTTCCATATTACAGGGTGGCATCTCCTTGGCAGAACCATCAGGGCAGCAGCACGAGCATCTGCTCATGCTCAGCACTGCAGCTCCAGATCCTAACAAGGCGGCCAGGACTGAACTCTGAACCTTCAGCCACAATGCCGTGCTTGCAGCAGCACAGGAAGAGGTTACAGCCCCATGCAAACCTGGAAGGGGCAAAACCACCCCACATCTTCTGCTTGAATGGGAACTGCTTTATCCCAGAGGCAAAAGTCATATATAAGAGATTGTAAAGGATTTTACCTTCTTCGGCTTCCAGATCCACCAGTGAAGATACCAACACGCCCATCTCCTGACATTTTTTGCTGTGGGCTTTTGACTTCATATGCTTAGTCAGATTCCCTGAAAGCAAGCAGAAAACACATTTTGATCAATATGGCTCTTTTAAACTATTATTTATTATTTTGTTTTGCAAGCTCATCAGTAGCGTGTTAATAATTTTGCTCTGAACCAGATAAGGAGACTCTCCGACTATTCCCAGGCCACTATCCAGTGCAGGTAGCCCACGTTGCAAGGCTAAACACCTGATAAGCCACCAGGGGTATGCATTTGGTTTTAGGGGGGAAGGAAGGTCCTGGATTGCTGTCAGTGATGGTGCAACAGAGAACAATTGTAGGAAAGCAGGTAAGAGGAAGATGATCCCCAGTGCAGTGCAGTGGGTAACACCTCTCCCCTTGTCCCAGTTTTGGGGTGTGCCCGGAGCAGAGCAGTGTTTTACCAAAATGAGCACTCCAGATGCCAGCAATGGCGACAAAAAGCAGCCCAAGCTGGAACGAGTCTTGGCTGCCTCTGCCTGAACAGCTGGATACAACTGTAGATAAAAGTAATTAGCAGAGTCAGATGGGAAATGCCATTTCCACCTTGAGGAGCAGTTTGTTCGGCTGGGGAGTGAGCCCTGGGGTGGGCTGCTGGGCTGTTTGATCCATGCTAGTACTTACTCAAGGCTGCATGCATGTGAAGCTGTCTGGAGTGAAGCAATGCAGATGCACATCCCTACAGCTGCACAGGATGGCTGTGGTGGGTTGCCATGCAGCAAAGCAGCAGTAGGGAAAAGCTCTCAACTCCCAGAGCAGGAGCCACAAGTACTCCCAAATCCTGTGCACCAGCTTTGGGCATCACGAGCAAGCCTGCTGAATGCTAACGAGGCTGCCTGGGGCTGGGGGTGGGGAGAGCAGCCCCTGTAAGGGGGTTATGGGATGTGGGATGCTCCCTGCTGCCCTGAGCTGGGATAACCCACAGGCACACGGCCAGGGAAAAGCTCTCTAATCCTAACTCCCAAACTGCAGGCAGGTTAATTAGACAGTTATTAACCCTACTAATCCACCAGGGAAGCACTGAACCTCTGTTGAAGGGGAAAATGAAAATAGGTGGAAAAGGAAAGAAAAAATGAAAGCTAGGAGAAGTAAAGTGAAAATGTCCCATTTCTCCCTTTTCTTTCCCATGTCTCTCCACTGCTGCTGACGAGGGGAAATCCCCGAGGGCTGTTTAATTTCCCAGCACAGCCCAGGAGCAGGTGGAGGGTTTTGAATTCACTGTGATGATGCTATGTGGCATGGGCCCTCCTGTGAGCTGAACACGGGGCTTGTTTTGCTCACAAAAAAAGAAAAAAAAAAATTAAATTAAAAAAAGACTTCTCACATTGAGGACTGAGGTCCCTCCGTTGTCTCCTGCATTACAGAGTAAACCAGTCCCAGAGCTGGGTGGGACATAGGGAAGCCTCCACCAACTTTTCATGTGCTGCTCCAGTGAGTACAAATAAATAAGCTGGACCTGTGATGCCCTCACAGCTCAGAGGGCTGCCACAACCATCCAGCTGCCAAGCGCACTAATTATTTATTTAGCCCATTTTATACGAAATGAAATGGCTCCAACAGGAAAGACCAAGAAAGAGGGACAAAGGCTGACTCTATATCCTCGTGTATCTGGCACTCATCTGGGATGTGGATATGATTCTTGCTCCCAAAGGGTGCTTAGTAATCTAGCGTTGGTAAGAGGGATTTGTTATTTTAAAACTTCATGCTAATGTACTCTTAGCCCCGCAGTGTGACACTCAGGTGTGTGGATGAGGCCATCTTTGCTCAAAGCTCTCTTTCTCTGATTTGGACCAGGAGTTTTGCTGTGGGCCCAAAGCAACGCAGTGGGACAAAAGCACATTCTCACAGACACCTCTGGATCCAGTGAATGGCCATTTTTTTGCAAATGAAAAGCTGCTATGCCAAGAAGTATCCGATCAAAATTTCGACCTCATGGAGCTGGAATTTAATGTTGGACCTAACTACCAAAAAGACAAACTGACTCAGCCCGCTGCAATCAAACCCTGCTGCTGCCTGTCCATCATGATGCATTGCATCTCGCTGCCAAAAATGACCCATTTTTGCTCACTACTACAGCAAAGTATCTGACTGGTTGGCACGCATAGTAAATAAACCCCAGCAAGAGCTTGGTGGGAGCTGGGGGGGGCTGGCTAAGCTGCGGTACCCCAGGAATGGTGGGAAGCATGGCTGGGGGAGGTCCACCAAGGACACCCCCAGACAAGCTCATAAATCCACTGCAATACATCTGGATTTGTCAGGGCAGAACACGAGTTATACAGTGGGATGTAATGATTTGAGCAAAACTCCACTAAAATAAGAAAAACCACTAAAAATCCCCGTGGAAGCGAACGTGTGCCAAATCCCAAGAGCAACTCATTGCAAGTGTTGCTTTCTTTTCCCCTTCTACTTCTTTCTACTCTGCTTCCCCTCTCTTTTCATCCTTGCTGGGTTACTAAGGGCAGTGCCCACACACCAATGGGAAAGGTGAGGGTGCAGAGCTGTCTGTGGCAACCCCCCAGGCAGGAGCATTTCCCTACATGCACACAGAGTTCCACAATACTGGAAATGCTGCTTGCCTTTATGGGAAGGGAGGCTCAGGGGGTGGACTCCCATCTGAGCTCAGTTTGCGTCATTTCACGGAAGCTAAAAGCTGGAAGCTGCTTTAAAGCAAGAAGCAAAGTTATCATCTTGGGAGCAGTTTGGAGGAGGATAATATTTATCTTATCAGGGTTCTTCCAAGAGTTTGTGTTTTAGGACCCTTTAATTAAATGCCCTTCAGCACATTTCCAGTAAAATCAACACTTTTGCCTAAGTAAGAGCTGGACATGGATCCTAGAAGGAAGGACTCAGCTACTTGTTGCCTTGCTGAGTGCTGGTTCCTAACTTAAAACAAAATAATAATAATAACATTGCTTCCTTGGAAACAGCTGGAAACATATCTGAAGGAACAAGAGGGAAACTAGCAGATGGTGAGCTGGGCTTAGGCTGCAGAACAGTCCAACCCAATCCTAAGCAAGTGGGTGATCCTGACCGAGGTTCAGAAGGAGCTCCCAGATTTGAAATAGCTGATTATATTGAAATAAATTCAGGGAACTGTGCAAATGGTGCCTCCCCCCCAGCCCAAGCACTGCTGCACTGGAGCAGCACAGGGATGGGCTCCCTCTTACGCCTGCGTACAGCTATGTGCTGCTGGCTGCTTGAGCTCTTCTGCTGTTGTGAAGTCTTATTCTGGACTTAAAGCAGCTTAAGTACTTGTGTTGTTTTGAGAAAGCTAAAACTGCGCTGTTCCAAAAGCAGCTTAAGAGGGACTAGAAGTGATTTTCCATTTAAATTAAAAGAGGGAAATCAATTCTTCAGAACGTCCATTATAATATTCTAAAGGTGGTGGAGTTAAAATAAAAATCAGGGGACGGAAACGTTAAGATTCTTGGAAAAATTAACTTGTCCACATCGGACGCACACCGTGCTTTCTGCTCCTCCTATTAATTGTGAACAATTTAACAACAATAAATACCAACAAACACCCAATGGCATGACCTCGGCATCCAAGGCAACGTCGTGATACTGATACTCACTACTTGCCAGGACTTGAGTTATTTTCATCTTCCTTTAAAATAGTGTTGAAGGAGAGCAACAGCAACTCCATCACTGGCAACTCCCATTTTGCTGTGAGACACATTCACACCCAGAGGATAAGCAATAGGTAATGCTCTTCATCCCAGATAAACCCTTGAAATAGGGTTTATGTGGGACTTAAATAGTGCACAGGTCTGGAGATGACGTCCCCCACAGAGGCTCTCAAAGAAGGAAAGCTTTAATTTGGATCATTTCTTGGGCAAAAGATTCCAATTTGCTTTAAATGGTGTTATTATCTTTTATATTGACTTGAAATACTAAAGGAGAGAATTGAGCATCCAGCCTGCATGGATACGGGCTATGAAAAGCCAGCCATCTTCTGGAGCATGCCATCATCCTGTGCTAACTGATCTTCCAGAAAGTTACCCAGGCTGGTGTTCAAAATCGAGAGAATTAGCACATTTCCCATGGAAGCTTGTGCTACGCTTAATAGCTGCCTAATATTTCACTCGAATTTGACTTTCATCCTTCATTCCTTCTATTTTTATTTTTTTTTTTTTTTTGCCCTTTTCTCCGTGTTTCTCCTCCTGCTTGGACCAGTGGCTCCTTCCCTGTTCCCAGCAACAGTGCAGGGATATTTGGCAATCCGGCCGTCGCTCTGCCCTGCTCTAGCTGAGTTAATTCCTGCGGAGCGTTCCGCCAGTTGGACCAGCTCTGGAGTTTCCAGAGAAGCTTAGCAGATCTCTGAGTCTGTACAGCAGTAATAATAATAAACTGAGCAGCCATAACCCTGCCTTTAAGGGCTGAGGGGTAACGCATTCAATACATTTGCATGTTCAATAACCGCAGTGCCTGTCGTGCACTGATTTAAGGAACTGAGAGCTAATTTATTAAGGGCTATGGCTGAGGACATGGAGAAGTCTGGCGTCTGGGAGCTGGGAGTGGAGCAGACTGTCAAACGGGGATCTCCAGCCAACACTTCTTACATGAACGCAGAGCTCCCTGTCCCTTCTGACCTCTGCACAAAGACGTGGATGTAGTCTGCTGCTCCACACGGTTCTTCCAGAAATTTTAAGAAATATCAAGCAATCCAGACGTGCTGCGAGTCTGAAAGCAAGCAATGGCTGTGGGAGAGGACAATGCGTGCACAGGGTGGGAAATTCAAGTGCTAGCATTGCCCTAGCCCTGGGTCACCCATGGAAGGGAAAGGGCAGGGACAAGGGGACAGCTCACAGCTCCTTGTCTTTCCCAATGGGAAAACTGCTGCACTGCACCTTCTGTATTTCCATCCCGGTAAGAAACAATGAAGAAGCAGCATAATTGCTTTAAACAACCTCTCTGAGGCCACAGCAACAAACCTCTTAGGAGAGCACTGCTACGGAGTGGAGGCAGAGACACCTCATTAAAGAGGTACGTTGATATCTCATCCAGAAATGTAAAATCAAACCAAATTACAAATGAAATTTCCAAGGCTGCTCTTTCCATCAACTGAGTGAACAGGAAAAAAAAATCTCATGGAATTGCTTTAAAATAATAATAATAACTAAAAAAAACATTTCCCTGTAGTTCTTAACTCGGTGGAACAGCTTTGCTTGCAAAGAAAGAGATGCACAAAAAGCAGACAAACAGCATAATTAGTGAATAGGGGGAAATACTGAAAGCTCTTTCTTTTACAAAAAGTTTTCCCAGCTCTTGGAACACAAGTATGTATTTTCAAGGGGGAGAGGGGCACATTTTAACCAGATAAAGATCCTCATTAAAATTATAATAAAAAAAAAAAACGTTAAACCGCTTCCAGCCTACTTGAGAGCTTCAAGCATTAGATCATGCTGGAGAGATCTACCACAGCCAAAATGAAGACAGACCCATAGATATTCCCCTTGAGTTTACACTGAACGCTAAAATTAACCTTGGAAAGCTGATTTCTAAAAGAGCTTCAGCTCAGCTTATATTTTTGCAAGCGCAGTCCGGTAGCAAGAGCTCCAGCTTCTCCATTCTGCAATTAACTGCGGTTGCAAAACTGCCCACCAGGAAGGAAGACCCTAATGAATCAGGGCCCCAACCAACTTCTTCTAGACTTCTGCAAAACGAGCTGTGAAATCCCTAGTTCTGCAAACCAGACCTCTGCTTCAGACTCCATCACTGACTGCAACAATTCTGCAACTGGGCTTCAACTGATGATGTTATCAGCACACAAGGATGATTTTTTTCTTGCTTTCCAATAACAGTTTCAAAGGTCCTTATGTTCCCATCAGCAAAGCAAACAGATTTTATCCAAGTGCTGCAAAGTTATGTGCAGTATGAGCAAGCCTGCAGGGCTTTGACTGTCACCCTCTTTCCAAAAGGAGCCATGATCATGCAATTCCAAGTTACCATCATGCAACCACTTGTCCTAAGATTGCTCATTCCGGGAAGTTCTGCCCCCCTCATGCATCCATATGCGAATGGATAGTTTTGCATTGAAATCCCAGAGCAAACTGATTTTGGAAGGAAGCATTCCCATGCTGCCTTCCCCACTAAGCTGAAGAAGGGAAATCCTTTGGGAGGCAAGCATCTATTTGCAGGTGTTGCTTCAAGGCAGCAGAGATGGAGAGCAAAGCAGCAAGAGAGATGGTGGAAAAGATGGATTCATTTCATCACCCTGAACAAAGGCCTAACAGGAGCATGATGGAAAGCAAGGTGAAGTGACGGAAGAGGTTGAATGGATTCACCTCTCAAAGGAAAACCTCGGAACAAAGGAACCAAAGTAAGAGGGAAGGAGAAAGAAAATGGATCAGAGAGAGTTCCAGGTGGGGAAGGAGAGGAAGAACCATGGCTTGGATCAGCTGCATGTGTCTGACGAGAATTTGGCCTCAAACATGGTATCACTTCCCCATGCCCGCATACACTTGCTGATTCCCAACACGTTGTTACCCAGAAATCCCCCACAACTTAACCTCCAGCCCTGGGCATGGCCCCAGTGAGTCACCCAGCAGCAGGGTCACTTGTTTAGCACTGAGGCACAGACATGGCCATCAATGGCACTTCTGGGCCAGCAGGCATGACATGGCCCATGCAGCACCCAGGGCCTCCTCCCATGTCTTTGCTGTGCCTCTTTCTTGGTTACAGTGGGGTTCTGGGATGCTGATGCTGTTCTTGAGAAATTAACTCTGCCATCTCTGCAATTTTCTGAGGTTTGCAAGGATGGAGCTAGAGATGATGGACACGTTATATTCATGTCGAGCTATAGGCGAGACACCAAACTCAGCATCTTTATTGCAAGATTTGATACAACCAAAGATGGAGAGCAGAACTGTGAAAGCCATGGTGCCAGACTCTTATGAGAAGTCAAAGGATTTGGGCCCTTCTGGCACTTTTGACAATTTTCCCCAAAGTCCATGGGAAAAGACTTTCATTTTTTCAGATATGATTTCGCATGTTCCTGACATGTTCTACTTGCACAAGGTCTGAGGCAATGATGGAGGCTGCTTGTGAAGAACAGCTGGAGGCAGTGAGGCTGTGGGTCACTAATGACTAGATGACCTGGGATGGAGGTCTTTAGAGAAAAGGTCTGTTCATATGATATAGAAAATGCTGAAGTTGCATGCAACTGCAAAGGATGAAAATGTGCAGCGCAAATACCGATCCTGAGAGCACGAGCATACAAAGCCACCCAATGCCTGTCTCCAGGTGCTTGCCCAGGGACCCAGGAGCTCCTTGTCCTCGTTCTGCCATGGTTTTGTTCACAAATCCCTGGTAGCAAAGCTGTGTTTCCAATTTTCTCCTTTAAGAAACAGGACGGAGGATGGAGCAGACTCGGGATGCGCAACAGATTCAGGGCTGGTCCTGTTGGGTAATTCCAGCCCATTTCGGACTCCCTCATCCCCCTCCCTCTGCCTCATGGGGTTTTCCAGGCCTGGGAAGGCCTTCCCTTCCCCTTTGCAAGCACCCCATGAAGTCAAGACACTGAGCAGAGGAGCTAGGAGCTGACTGTCTCTTACCTTTGGTTTTAAAAGCAAAGTTACAGTACTTGCAGACATATGGCCTGACGTCTGTGTGCGTGCGAATGTGTTTCTTCAGCATGCTGGGTTTCTTGCAGCGAATTCCACACTCCTCACATACATACTTCCCTCTTCCACGGCCTCGCACATACACATACTCTTCGTTTGATTTGTACCTATGAGCAACAGGTGTCATGATAAAAAAAAAAAAAAAAAAAGAATATTCCCACCTCAAAAGTAGTCACAACTTTCCTGGGTTAATTCAGCATGTTATTGACACCATCGGTCTCATTTACCATTTGCTAGCTCTGGGTAATTAGGCTAAATACAAAATATCTTTTGCCCAGAGACCTTCTTCCTCTTCTGGAACACATTTTTAATGTCTTACGTCTTCCTCTGTACAGACAAATAGCAAAAGCCTCAGGTCAAGTCACAGGGTCACCCAAATGTCCTGATTTTCCCCATCCTCAAACACAAAGCACTCATAACAGTCTGAATAATACATGTCGCAGTCCAACCCGGTGGCCTGAATCATCTCTCTCTCTCAGCTGTGCTATGCTTTAAAATATGCACATTCTGTCACCATCCCCTGCAAAGTACTGAGGAATACGTCCCAGATAGATCTCTTATGACACTGCCTTCACACCCACTGGGACAACAGCAAATGCCATTGGAACCAACCACAGTGCCACACTACACCTGGGGTAGAATGAGAGACCTGCACGATACCTCTTGCTAGAATAAGAGACACCCAGAATGGACACAATGCAAGGAAATACCATTTTAAAAAAAAATATATCATGCTAACTCTAAATGACCACAGACTCAAGGCTCTTATCCTTGGCACAATATCATGACTTGGATTTACCCAAGAGAATAACGTCGGCCATCCTTCCTTTGCATTATAAATTCATTTATTTTCTGTCCACACATTTGCACATAGGGAAGGCCACATGATATAGGTTTGAAAAATATTTGCAAATGAGACCGATCATTTAGCCTCCTGCTGCTTAGCAAATGGAGTCTGTAATTTCCTTACGTGCAGCACAAGAAGAAGGTAACACAAAGCTGGCTCCCAAAGAGGCCAAACTGTTGAAGTGTGTCACTTCTTGTAACTCTTTTTTTCCACCCAATATGAAAAATGTCTGGTCTTCCAAAAGCCCTGAACATCCACACTTGGAAATAAGATTGTCCAGAGCATCATAATAGAGGACCCAAAGACACACAGCAACATCAGCCACCCTCTAGCATTTGACAAAGTCTAATCCAAACCAGGATGGGGAGAAAACCGCATCTGCTCTGGAGAGAAACTGAATAGGAACAGCAGCACAAAGTACAAGGGATGCTCGAGTGCTTCAATATGTGAAGGTGTAGCTTAAAAAAATTAAATGTATTTATAATGTCAAAAAAAAAAGGCAATTACCATTTAAAATGGAGTAAAATATACACAAAGATCATGAATCTGGCCCTGAGCTGAGATGGTGGTAGCAGTATAGTCTGCACAGGGTGCATCCAAGAAACTACATTTCAGTTACCCTCCGGTGTGGATTTTAAAGTAAGGAGGTCACACTGTATGAACTCTTTCATCTCCTACCCAGGCAGAAAGCACGTGGCCTTGGCCCCATTTCATTTAATTCATGAGGAAGCACAGAGGTAACTTCTTTTCCACCAAACAGACCTTATGGCAAAGTTCTTGTTAGTTGAGCTGGTGTCTGAGGAGCACACACAGCCTCCAGCCCTGTCCAGCTCTCTCCACTTAACCTTACAGATACAAGGATACTCATAATTAATGGCTAAGAGTGGCCAACGGCCCTGCTTCATTAAGGGTACCCATAATTAATGGCCAAGGGTGGCCAATGGCCCTCCTTCACTCAGTGTACCCATAATTAATGGCCAAGGGTGGCCAATGGCTCTACTTCATTCAGGGCACCCATAATTAACGGCCAAAGGTGGCCAATGGCCCTTCTTCGTTCAGTCAGTGATTTAATGGGAAAGCAACAAAAGGGACCCAGGAATCCTGATCCTTCTGTTCCAACTCGTGTTTCAGGCTTCCTCCTGCCCCTCCTTTCTTTCTGTCATTGCACTGGTAATCACATTGCCATTTAAAAAATGAAATTGCACCTTTATCAGCCTTGTACTTGCACTACCCTTAATTACACTCTCACATGGAAACCTCTAAGCAAGTCCTTTGTGTCCAGCAGTCCCTCTGTAGGGCTCATTAAAGCTATCAGGACTGGCTTTCCCTGGATAAAAATTGACAAGTGATTTAATCTGAAATTAGCCTTGCAGTTTATCTGACGCTGCGTGAGACTGAGCCATCCTTCAGTACAGATCTTTTTCTACATCTCAAGGAGCAGAGAAGCAGAGAAAGAAAGGTGATCCAAAGAAACACCAAACCAAATGAGGAGAAACAAGGCAGGTGAGGCTGCCATAACGCAGGGACTGCTGCAAACGCCATCTGTCTGCACTGGAGGCTGTAATATGTTTATGGAGATAATTGCTTCAATATGAAGCTGGTTTCTCTGCGGATCTAATACGCTCGTATGATTTGCATCAGAAAGACAAATTGATGACAGCACGTTTCACGTGAAGATTTACCCTGGACAAGGGACCTTCCTGCTCCATTGCATGTGCTGTAACCGGATTCCTCTGATATCCACAGTTGGAGTTTGTGTCAGCAAATCTGTGCTTCTCTTCTAGAGCATTGTGGAATTCATAATCCTGCAGTTAGCAACTTAAACCTCCTATGGTGCCACGGCTCCAATCTAATGCTGAGATGATTTGAAACCCAGGAGGCTAACTGGTCATTACGAGCTCGGAGACTAATTTGGAAATAGCTCTTTGAAACAGACACATGAAAGGATAAAAATTCCGTTATTGCATGCATTTTTTGAAAGCTTGTTTGCTGTGCACTGTGCCAGCCAATGTACACGTGTTGAGCTTCCTGCAACCACTACAGACACTTCTCAGAACTAAGGGGACTGGCACAGCCATGGCACTGGCTCCCATACCAGGGACCAGGCGGCCCCAGCAGCTGCCAGGGGTGGAGATAACACCAAACTGCACCACGTTTTGTCTCTACTCTTTCCCTTGAACTTAGCTGAAACCAAAAACCATCGAGTATTTATTCCTCTGCAAGTTTTAGGGGTTTAGGTTTTACTGTTTGCTGCTGCAAATATCTGGCTATCCTCTTTAGCCACAGACACTTCTTTTTCCTATTTTTTTTTTTTCTCGGTGCTGTGAGCTACATCCAAAAATCTTCACGTGGATGAAAACCACACGACAGAGGTTGTAGAGCAGGGGGGGAAGGAAGTGTTGGTGGCTGGCAGGTTTCGGGGGCACCCATTGCTCCAGACACAGCTGGGTTGAATCACTCCTCCCCTCCTGCTTCCTGCAGCCACCGGGAGCTCTCCTTGCCCTGGAAGGCCTTTGTTAATGTTGTTTTGCCTCAGCACATCACATAACTGATTCTATTTGCCAGTCAGACTTAGGCACCCTGACTTTGCCAATATCCAACATTTTAAGCTCAATGGTACAGAACACCCCCAGTTAATTTTGCAGTGAGTGAACAAGTATTTCCTCAGCCGGTTTGGATGTTTGTTCAACTCCCATGTTTGCTTTTCAGATCTCTTTACACAGCAACAGGAATCAGATATCCGATCCTTTCCCGAGCTGCCGCAATTAGTTCTCAGTCAAGTGACCCGAGCAGCTCCAGTTGTTGCCTTCGGTGTAAGTCCTCTGCTTTTATTGATGGCCCATTTTATCTGTCATCAGGCTGCCCACTCATCTGGCTCACCTAAATCCTTCGGAAGTCTCTGACTGTCTGCCCTGGTATTAGCTGATCTAATTTATGTCTTATGCCACCTGCAAAATGTGACAGATTGCTGATAAATGCATAGCTATTATAATGTCACTAATTACCTGGACGTTTATTGCCTTTATCACAGCTCCCTACTGGACAATCACAGCACTTCTCCCATGGTGATGCCAGCAATACCCTCTCTAAATCTCCACGTGCAGCACAAGTACTTATCCTTACCCACTGCATGCCCTATAGAGGGAGGTGGGAACCCTTCACAGGTGTGTCCTGAAGGCCAGACAGTTTATAGGAAATCTCCCTCAACTCAAGCCAAACGACAGCAGAACAAACAAGTATTTCTTTACAAAATCCAGAGTAGACAATGTCAGTTACAGGTTTCTAAAAGCATCACAGAAACCTTTTAGTATCCTGATGTACCAGATGGGAATATCACACCAAGACAAACAGGAATTTCTGAAGAATGATGCAGCAGGGCAGGGTATGGAGACGGGAGCATCTGGCACAGAAATCTCCCAGTAATTATCTTTTGCAAACAGCCCTTGCCAATCCCCAGACACTGCAATACATCTCATGACCAAGCTGTGAATGCTGATACAAACACAGGGGACATTAACTCATTTTTGTAGATTTAATTTCAGTACATAAAGTGGGAACTTCTTCATAGAAACCTCTTTGTGGTCTCCTTCTGTGCACCAGGCTTGCTGAAATTTTGTATTTGTGTCTCACCCGTGATGAAGGTCTGGAGGAGCACAACAACTGTGTGTCATTTATCAGTAAATATCTTCATGGAATAGTTGTAAGGCATCAAAGACAAATGCATTATTATCAGACTGAATCTCCATTTGCCTTCATCAGGGGATGTACTAGTCATGGATTTCTTGCTGCTGTTTTTAACATTTACCAGCACTGACTAATCCTGCTTAGAGAATTGAATAGGTTAAATTAGATGAGCACCAAATACTGTTATTTCAATGTCAAGTCACATCAAAAGAAGACCTTACTTTTCCAAAGTATTTTAAAGTATTTTGCATGTAAGACCTTCAGTCCCACTAATATGCAGTGCCCCTAAAGCGGAAGGTGTTGGTTGCAATCACCCGTAATCCTGTAATCTGTACGGGAAATAAAGAGATGATCAAAGAACCAGCAGCTTTGCATGGAAACCCCCAAGATTAGCCATTGGTGGTACTTGGGTACATGGTGTAGTGAGCAATATTGGTGGTAGGTGGATGGTTGGACTTGATGATCTTAGAGGTCTTTTCCAACCCGAATGATTCTATGATTCCATGATTGACTGAAGGACCAGCACATAATTCATGTGGATACAAGCATATGTCAAGCATGGGACAGCATTACTGCTCGGATGGAAGCTCCTTGGCAGGGCTGCTGTCCTACAAGCAAAATGCCCATTAGCTCCTCAGCAATGCTGGTCACCATGACTGCAAAGCATACATGGACCCAATGAGAAACTCTGAAGACAGCTTCAGAAATAAAAGCACACCACTCGTTTCCTCTCTGCAGGAATCCGAGCATAGATAGGAGGAGTAGGAATTCTACTGCAAAAAAATAAAAAAAATTTTAAAAATCACACAGGGCAGCTCCAGCTGAAGTTACCCTGTCTGCTTTTTATAACATCCCTGGTGGGTCCTCATTGCTTGGATTTTACCAAGGGCAATTTTCCACATTTGAATGGGAAACAATAAAGTGGGTGTATCCCCACACTGCACTCCTTGTGATCATGGCTCTGTCTGCACGACCTTGGTGGCACTGGGGCAGTGTGGGACATGTCAGCTGCTTCAGAAGCAATACAAGCACCATGGGTGGGCACTGTCCAAAGGCAGATCAATGATCCTCCAGTTTGCCTACAAAAATGAACACTGGCAGAGCCCATATTTCATGGAAAAAGAAGCCATAGGAGTCTCGTCCTATAGCTCTGTACTATGACATGGCAGCCAGACCACCAGGACATGGGGAGGTCAGTGCAGGAACATCGAGTCAAAGGAAATCTCTCCTCAACTGACCACATCTGGAACGTTGTGTTTCAGAATTGGAACGACAAAAGCAAACCAGAAAAAAAATGAGAGGGAAGCAACCTCCCTGCTGATGTAAAGATGAATTTGGGAGGAAAACATGCAAAAAGTGAATGGTTCAAACAACATACACAACTGCAGATAAATGAAAGTGGTAAGGACAGGCTAATCACCTGGAGAGACGTACACAATGGTCAGGATGAGGAGACATTTCTTTACTATCAATGGTTATCACAGAATCATAGAAGGGCTTGGGTTGGAAGGGACCTCAAGGATCATCAGGTTCCAACCCCCTGCATTAGGCAGAACTGCCAACTACTAGGTGAAGTGCTAGATCAGATTGGCCAGGGCCCCACCAACCTGGCCTTGAACACCTCCAGGGAGGGGCGTCCTCATCTACCAGGATGCCCAGGTCCTTCTCAGCAGAGCTGCTCTCAAGGAATTCTCCCACTCTGTATACGTATCTGGGATTATCTTGGCCCAAGCACAAAACCTTGCACTTTGCTTTGTTGAACCTCATTAGGTTCACACGGGCTCACCTTTCAAGTTCATCAAAGTTCCAAAGAATCCTCTGAACTGCAGAGTGAAAACAAGAAATGGAAAATTTAGGCTAGAATATGAAAAAAGATGGGCAGCATTCTCAAGTAGGCTTACCCTTCACAGAAGTATGGCATGGATTTAAGCAGTGTAACACCTGCCATGTGCTCAGGCTTTGCAGCACCTCTCTCTGGGTACAGCTTCTTGCTGCAAATCCACTGGAGGAGCTGACACACATTTTGACACCTCTGTAACACACACAGTGGTCTCCAAGGGCCGACAAACAGCCAGAGTGAAAGCAACACAGAAAATATGCAGGAACAACCCAAACACCGAACACTTTTAAAGGCATTTCTCCATCAGCAAAAGCAAATCCTTCTGCCAACAGAGCCTACTTCGACTGAGAAGGAACAAGAGGATTTGTGCCTGTGTGAGCTGATCTGCACCAGGAGGGCAGCTCTACCACCCTAACCTGGAACAGATCTTTGAGCAGTGTGGTACACCCAACACCAACCATGGGATCTCCTTCAGTTACATTAATCCAGCACAGAGAAAGCTCAACACCAGCAAATGTTGTATATGGATGTAGAGCTGCAAAAACGGTGCAGTGTGTTATTACTCCTCTGAGTGTTATGCCCGAGTGAAAGCTTGATTTAATTTTGGGTTCTGGCATCAGACCTTTTCTACTCTATTAGAAGTAAAATTACAGTTATACTCATTATGGTTCTATCTGCTGTTATACAGCTTCATCCTCTCTACACTCTAATCACTTAATTGTCATTCCACGCTGCTCTAAAAACACAACTATTTCAGGAAAAAAAAAAGTCAATGTAAATAATACTGCACTGCTTTACGCAAGATGACAACCCGGCCTTTCATTACTAAAATGCATTTAGAGATGAAACCAGACTGAAAAATGAAAGTGCCCTTACTGCAAGGTGAAAGTATTCACTGCACGGCATGTGCATCATCCATGCAAAGTGGCCAGCATTAGGCACCCTGCATGTAGAAATGTGGAATAGCACTGATTGCATGCATGGGATAATCAGTTCCTTCTGGGCTTCCTCCCCATTAACCCCAATTGCAAGAGCAGAGGTACTGAAACAACTTCCATAGTTTCTCACTTCTTATTTAGTGATTAGGCCACGTGTGGACCATCTTCAGAATACGTCGTGCAGCAGTCAGACAGCTACTGCAGAGCACACGGAACTTGAGCACCTCATCCCACCCCCATAGTGCAAGAAGAAAGAAAGAAACTAAAAAAAGTAGTAATTAGTTTTCTAACAGCAAGGATATGATGGCAGCATCACAAAACGCCACATTCACCTTCCACGTCTATGTGCCCATTTCTAAGATTTCTCTGTATGTCATTTCAAGACGTAATCCTGCACGATAGCAGTGCTGGAGCATTGTCTCAGCACAGTCAGGCAGGTTGGGCTGAGGTATAGGAGTTCACACATGCTGTTCACAGGGGACTGCTCCAACACCACCTTTCCTTATTGAAGATCAAACGCAAATAGAAAAAAACATCAGATTAAAACAACAACTGCCACTGACTCACACAGCCCATTCATAAAGTATTCATAGAGAAAATCTAACCTGGAAGTCCACAGAGATGACCTCTTCCAATCCCATTTTTTCCTCCTCCACCCCCATCAGAACCGATCAAACAATTTCCAGATAATCTGACATTAACCACTCTCACTCTAAGTACTGACACAGATACTCCTTGTTCCCAAAGCAGCTCTTTTTGCGACTATTTTCCTAAGTGCTATGAGTGATTCTCAGTGCCACTGCTGTTTTAATTACAGGCTGCCTTCTTGTCCTTCTGTCACATTCCATGTCAGGGAGGAAGGACTGTGTTTGATGGCCCTGCTCCAGGACTTCATTTCTCAGCACCGACTCAGTCCCTGCAGTACCCATATTTTTTGAAGCACCGTACCACTTACTAGTCCTAAACAGATCATTAAATTCTTGAAGAATTCTACTGGATTGAATTACAACTCACAGAATATTTAAAACTGTACTGAGTATGCTGAAAGGATGCATCCAATATAGGCACGTAGTAACACATTCCTCCCACTACTCTTCTTGAATACTCATTACCTCCTGAGAGAGGGTCTCTATTTTGAAGCTGCCACCACATTCTCAAGCTTATCTCAACACAGTTGCAAACACTCAAAGAAACATAATTCTTTGTGAGAATTTGTCTTCTGAGATGTATAATCATTAATGCATTTTGATGGTGTATCTTTGCATGCCTGTGCGAAGAACGATCCAATTTTGATGGAAGGTACGTGACACCTCATTGTTCACTGGATACCATCACATTTTTGATATCTCCACATTTATCTCAAGCAGATTTATTTTCCTATACCATTGATTGAGCAACCTGATCTGGCTGCAGATGTCCCTGTTCATTGCAGGGGAGTTGGACTAGATGACCTTTAAAGGTCCCTTCCAATTCAAACGATTCTATGATTTTATAATTCCATTTCTGAATGAATTTTCTTTGGTTTTCCATCCCCTTTTGGTCTGATTGGGATATACAGAGGATGATCAACTCTTGTGGGTCTCAGTCATGTGCTGGGCTGGAAGATCATGCTCTGTCACCTGGACACGGCCATCTCCTCCTCGCACTCGCTGTGTGGTGCCTGTTCATTCTGAGATGTTCACGGTGCCCTGCTTGCTCCATTATTGACCCATTTTGCCAGACACCATGTCAGCAGCACGCAGCACAGGAGATTGTTGCTATCAGACCACCCCCAGTTACCTAACATAAGTCAAGGTGAAAAAATCTTAATATTCCTGCTACGGGACAAGGCGAGGAACCACTGAGCCATGTGACTATGTTATAGAAACGCATTTTCTCTTCTGTCACCACATATGCCTTCTTGTCTGCCAGCCTATTAGGAACAAATGAATATCCCATTTACAAATTGCACCTCAATGGAACGCATCTATGGGGCTTGGGGACAGGTACACCAAAAAAAAAATCACAGCTGCTCCTGTGTACTCTGCATTGCTACCTCGTTTAGTTTTAAATTATTAAGGAGTGGAATTTCATCATATCCCTCGAGAAACAAACTCAACTGATGCTTAATAGAAGGTTGGGGTGGGAATTTTTTTGAGGTTTTTTGTTTGTCCAAATCTGTGTTTATTTTGTTTCATCCACTAATTGCTTAAACCTCCGCAAGTCATTCCTCTGCTTTTCAACTGGACCTCAAATGGAGATGTTCCATCTACGGTCACCAGAATTATGGGTAGGCAGGCAGGAAAAAAAAATGCCATCTACTGCTTTTATAATGAATCTATAGCATAGCAGCCAACTGTAAGGTCTTTAACATAGAAAATATATTTTATGCTCAGCCTGAAAGCTAATTGCTTTTGCGATACAACTCATAAAGAGGATACCTAATGAGGTTGGTTCCTTCTTCATTAAAAAATAAAGAAAAAGGGGGAAAAAAACAAAGAAAGAGAAAAAAAGAAGCCACACGGCACATTTGCAGACTAAAACGCCATTGTGTTAAAAAAAGCCAGATTTCTGCACATTATGAAAAACAGTAATTAAGACAAACACCACACAAGGGAAATTTAGCTGCATTGTTCTGCTGCGGCTCTGGAGCGAGGCTCTGCGAGCCAGGATCCCCTGTGCCCTGTTCCTTGGGTGATTATTTGCTCCTCCACAGCAGGAGCCCGACGGGGCGGGCAGTGCTGCAGATCTCAGTGGAGCACTTGAAAACCACTTCACGCTTCACCAAGTGGGACAAGAGAAAACTGAGACCCAGATCAACATCCACTGTTAATTCAGCTTATGTTATGTCCTAGAAATAAACTGCTTGCAACATCACTGGAGAGCAGCAAGCTGCAACATAAACAGACCAAAGAAATGGCAAAGATCTTAGCAGCAACAAGAAATATTCAGAAGTTATAAGAATTGAACAGACCGTATGATGGTCCAGATCCCCTGATTTGATGGCCTTTAAGGGACCCTTCCAACTCAAACCATTCTATGATTCTGTGATTCTATGAAATTAGTGCATACTCCATATACATTTGCCCAGTTAACCACAAGTCTTATGCATCTGACTGCAATTTAGATGATGAGCTTTTAGGTCTTGCTCTTTATGTTGACAAGCTTTGGAAGAGATGCAATTGATTACATTTCCAAATCTTTATTATTATTATTATTTATTAACAGCAATAACTGCATCTCGTTATGAAAATTTCCAATCACTCAGATTAATAATAAAGAGCCTTTTGGCATGAATTGGAGTGGATGACAAATGAACTGCAGTCAGAGCTGCAGAACACGGTATTTTAATAATATTGGCAACTTGAAAACAATTCCATTGCCAAGAGTCCTGTTCACTCCCAGTGTCCTTGGTGCTGATGGCAATGGATGTCCTGCCCTACAGGATCTTCATGTTCACTTGCTGTTTGGCCAGGCCACCTACTAAAATTCCCTGAGTATTCCAAGTGAGAGAAAGGAAATTTCCAGCCATCCTTATTTCAATCAAACTTGTAAGGTGTTTCACGAGACAAAAGAAAAAGAAAAAAAGTATGGTCTGGTGCAACTGATTCACTCAAGCAGATTTCAGAAGCCACCTGCAAGCAGCAGTTACTCCTTCCTCTCAGAAAGGCTGCAATGTAATACAGGGATTGCTGCTTACTTCCACTTTCCCTTTAGTATCAGCCAACTTTGATAACGCTGATCATGTTATAGGTAAGATATGCAGAGACAAAAAAAAAAAAAAAAAAAAAAGAAGGGCTGATCTCACCATGCAAGCAAACAACAAAAATGGCTCAGAATAAATCTGTTCCCTGATGGACGTGTGCTTCATCACAGCTGTTTTCCTCTTCTTGTCTCAGGGGACTTTGGTCCATCTTCCTTACATCTAAGCTTATTTTCTGAAGGGCTTTAGAAGCAAGGATGCCATTACAGTGACTTCCCACATCTTTTTCCCACCGCTCAGTCAGTGACAGATTTTGGGAGCATCACAGGAGGAGTCCATACAAACAACAGGGATGGTGAAGGAAAACAAAACTTCCCCTCCAGTTCCTCCGCCTCCACTCTCTGAGTGTGACACATGGGATAAATTCTCCCAGGGAAACTCAGTCTCCTCCAGTTTGCATAAAGAGGCTTCAGAGCTCAGCTCCCCATGTAGGTGTATGGAGATTTGGGAGGAGGGTGCTGTGCAGGAGCTGTTTTTATCCCTGTCCTTTTGTTACTTAGCAATAGAAACCCAAACACTGCTCCTCCAAGTGCAGAAGGCTTCCAGCAGCTCCAGCAAACTCCCTGCGGGGAGTATTGAGTTTCATTCACTTCTTCACCAGTGACATGAATACCCATCCATAAACTGTTGGCACAATAAAATCTGAATGTCTGAGACTGCCTGCCATTAACAATAACGCAAACCCCATCCAAGTGGCGGCCTGGTTACGCTTTGAAATAACAGGAAGTGCCTTGATTTCAAAGAATCTTGGAAGCAAACCCGATATGCTGCACATTATGGAATAACTTCTTCAAGACAAACGCTTGATTTCCAAATGTCTTCGCAAGAAAGCCCAGACAACCCCTTTGCCAACCCCATGTGAAGCTCCAGCAGGAGCCAGGGAACTGGTTGGAAACAGTAGGGTGTTTTTCCAGGAGGAACGATCCCTTCGCAGCATCAAAGAGCGATGGATGAGACCGACAGAGAAAGAGCAATGGATGAGACTGGAACCATGGGAGCAGTGGAATACGCCGGTTCCACCAAGTCTGGCATTTCCTGAAGCGAGGTCCAACTCCCCAGTGAAAGTTCTTAATAAGTAGTAAAAATAAATAATAATAATAGGCTAGATTTATTTCTAAAGCATAGAAGCCAAAGAGCCTCTGGCTATACTGAAGCATAGTAAATAAAAGCAAGTCCAGCTGCCTGGTCCCTTCTTTCCCAAAGGCAACAAAACAGAACACAAACACATAGTAAAGGCAATCTGAGAACCACAGTAACCCCATAACAAAAGCACTCCATCAGAATCACGTTCCGGTCACTTCTTGCCCTTATCACCACTGGGTATTGATGGTTGATGAATTTCCGCTCTCGTCCTGATATAACTACAACTGACAAAATACCCAAAGCCACTCAGGTTATTATGACATCTCAACATCCTGGAGGATCAAATGGATTGGGCTTAGATTATCACCTACAAGCAGATCATCATGTCAGCCCTCATTCTGCTCTACAACACCTAGGGGTTATAATTATTAATGAAATTCTGTACAGTGTTCCAGGAGATAGAGAGGCACTTCGAGGAAACACGAGCCTCAGACTCGTCCCAAGCCTCTACCCATCCTTCAAGCTAGATCCAAGACAAAACAATTCTAAAGAAATGATTTAATTATTTCTCATTTCCTGTGCTTCCTGTCTCCTGTCAAGGCCAAGCAAGGAAATGAGGACTAGTCCCAAGGAGACCTGAGATACCATCAATCCAACTGGACAGCAGAAACTCCAGGAACTGCATAAGAAAGTTTTATCCTACGACTTTTCAGACCAATCCTAGAGCTGTAAGAGATTCCAGATGAGCTGGAGCAAAGTATCTCTGCTCTTGGGCGCTCATCTACGTTAGCAGGAGCAGAGCTTAAGCCCTCCTCGATTCTAATAATAATGAGGAACCACTGTTTGCAGGGAGGACCCGTGTTGTGAAACACCTGGCAAGAGGAAGTGAACTGTCAGTTCCCCTGAATCTATGAACACCCAGATACACAGTGGTGGAGAATGCCTTTTTCAGTGTTTCTGCAGCCAAAATACGGGCCCAACCCAACCTGCCCTCAAGTCAGTGCTGGCAGCAGGGTCAGGTGGAGCCTTCATTTGGAGGGTGGAAGCCAGGTCCAGCACAGTGCAAATCCTTCACCAAGGAGTTGAATTGCTACCAGCTGGGCAGCGATTGCTATTCTCACATCAGCACATCGCTGGAAATCCCTGAGGACCATCTTCTGTGCGTATTCTGCAGTGGCCCACAGCTCTCCAGGACCTCTCTCACCACAGCTGGGGAGTGATTCTGAAAGTTCCCCCTCCCCTCCCACTGCTCCTCCCCCAGGGCACGTTCTGAGTCAGAAATTCTGAGCTCAGCAATTTCACAACGTTGTGATTTTCTCCTCCTTCTCTTGCTATCCCTGCAAAAACCAAAGCAGCCCAGAGAGAGGGAGCTGGATCCTGTTCTCTCTTGCACATAATCAGCACAACAATTTAGGCAGCTCCACTCGCCCTTGCAAAGCAATTGAAGGAAACAGGGCAGCGCAGGGGTAACCAGGGGCAGAGCCTGCGTTCCCCATGATGATGTGTGAGGAGGTGAGCAGAGCCAAAGTTGTGCTTGCAGGACCTACAGCTCAAAACCCTCATCTTTTAGCTTGGAATCAAAAAAACACATTAGATACCACAATTATTGAGGAAAAAATCTGGAAAACCCATAATGCTTTTTTTTTTCCCAGTCATTTTTCAGCAACTGAACTTAAAAAAATAAAATAAAATCCTTCTCTCTCAGGCATCTGCTGTTAGCCAGTGTGTTTTATGACTGCTGTACAGAACGTTTCAGTGTATAATGATTATAATAATCAGAAGAAAAAATATGATTGTGCCAAGAGCACACTCTTCTGTAGCTTGAGGAGTATGCGTGCACACCCGAGGTGATTTCTTCTAGAAATATTCTTCAGCCACACAGCCCCAAAGCAGCCTGCTCATTTTAGGCACCACTTCTACAGATGCAGCTCCGTAACTTCAGACAACGTCTGCGTGCTTCTGCAAACCCCAGCAGCGGCGCAGCTCTCACGGGACAACGCTTGGCGCAAGCGGTTCTCCCTTGGGAAGCTCCCACTCCTCCAGGATGCAGAAATTCCTGCAAGGACCGCGGGACCACGCCGCTCCAGCTGTTCCCAGCCGCTCCGCCACGCTCGTGGGTGAGATCAGAGAACCAACAGCAAAGCAGCTGGGAAAGGAGGAAGGCAGGGATGCGGTCCCTCCGTCCGCAGCACGGAGACACGTCGGCAGCATGGAGGAGGTGGGGTGGGAGGAAGGAGGAGAGCGGTTCCCAGGTCACTGATGGAAAACGCTACGGGTCCGGTCATCTCCCCAGAGGGTTGAGAGGGGCTGTGAAAGAAGTCCTCCTTGGAAAGGTTCCCATGGAAGTCTCGCAGAAGGAGAACGTGCCAATGGTCGCATGTGCGAATGGTGGGAGATCGTAGGATTTGGGGGAGGAGGAGCATGTTTAACCGGGACAAAAATAATTTTAAAAAGGCCTCTGAGAGCACCGTTGTCTGCTGATGACCTTCAGGGGCTTTCACTTGGAGAATCTCCAGGTTGAAGCAGGAGCAACTGAAAGCAGCTCCTGAAAGGAGCTGAGCTCCTGCTTGTGTTCCCACACCACGGGCTGGCTACTCTCATTAGGTTCCCTAACGAGCTTCCTGCAGCCCTGCCAGACCCCTTCTGCACAGCACCTCGAACACATGAAGGAGTAGTATTTTTCAAAGGCAGATCCCCATTATTTGTCTTAACACAGTGCCTACAGGTCTACCATGCAGACACTGAACACAGAGTGAAAAGCTAATTTACCAAGTTCCTGCCCCAAGGACATACAAAGAGATAGCAGATGGGCAGCGGTGGATAGCATGGGAAAACAGCAGGGGGATGTAGGGCGGTGTGATGCGCTGGGACACGCAGCCTCAATGCTGCCATCATTTCTACAGACAGACATCTCAGAGCAGAGGTGAGTTGAAGGAGGAGGAAGAAGGTCAGCAGATGTTTTCAGAGAGCAGGGAAGAAAGGCTGTAGAAGTAATACATGGGGAATGGAGAATGTCATCACCATTCAGAGCAGGAAGGGATATTTTGTCATCACAAATGGATGCAAAGAGGGCTCTATTTAGACAAAGCACAAGGAAATTACTTTTTCTTTCCAATTTTCCAAAACAGAGACAGACCCAGACTGATACTGTGAGCATGCAGAACAGGACTGCAGGGGAGCTGGATGAGCAGCTGGTGAATTTTATTTCTGTATATGGGCAGGAAAGGTTGCACTTTGGAGCCATTCTTCAGGAAGAGTTGGCAAAATGGAAGGAGTAGGGAAAAGCCCTACACAGACAGAGCTCCTGCAGACAACAGCAGGAATGGTGTTGACTGCAACCATGCCACGGCACTGAGGATGGAGAACTTGCAGCACAGTGTGGTTTTTTCCAATGCTGCGAGAACCCAGCATATGGGAAGACACCTCTGTCCTCTCCTTCAAGAGGAGTTCCCACCTGGAAGGGATCTGGATGAGATCAGAAGTGAGGGCTGATGGCAGACAAGATCCAGTCTGCTCATAAAGTGCTATATCCACAGAGCAAAGACCATTCTTCACATACCTCAGGAAATCCCTCTCTGCACCAATATTTCAGGATATTTTCCTTCAAAAAAAAAAAAAAAAAGTAAAAAAACACATAAATTGTTGCCTAGAACGTTTTCTCTCTCTGTTTTGCATGTCTGCATGTCAAAAGTGCCAGTATATCATGCTCAGTTCTGCTGAGACTAAAATACATTCCCGTGTCTCTCCAGGAAGTCACAGCAACAACCGTTTGTGTCTTTTCTACAGCCGTGGCACTCTTCCCAAGGACGTGCGCAGATCTCCCGGGGGTCTCTCACCCCCATGTCTTCACGTGGGGCGGGTGGGCTTGCTTCCAGCCGGGACTTGCAGGGAGACGTGCTGCTGTCTGAATCTGAGGCGACACCAAAGCCCGCAAGAATCCGAGGCGACTCCTCCTCAAAACCACTCGCCTTCCCCTTTCTTGGATAAACACAGCTCAGCAGGAAGCTGCCCGCAGCCACCAGCCCCCCTGGGATCGCCATCCAGCCGGGACTTCCCTGCACGGGGCCATCTGCGGAGGAGCGCGGAGCCGTCCCATTCCAGGCAGGGTTCGCAAACCCGCTGCGCCAGATGTGACCTCGGCGGTGCTGGTGACACTTCGGAAGGGATGGCAGGAAGGCTGTGGAGACTGTGCAAAAATAACCAGCTGCTGTTACTGCTGACATGGCCTCTGCTCTCCAGAGGAGGACAGCGAAGGCCCCTTCCAAAGCGGGGGCAGAGCTCAAAGCTATTTTAAATCACTGCTCTTCACTGCAAGAAATAAAACCTCCGTCAGCTTTAGCAGAGAGGTTCGAGCGTGTTTTATGCCGAGGTGCCTCGGAGATTTATACACTGCAAAACAGCGATGCACCAGGGACCGGCGGTGCGGTACCAGAAATCGCTGCGGCTTTCTCTGCTAAAGAAGTCAAGCTGCAAAATGTAAATGTTCACAGACCTATGGCTCAAGCACAGGCCTGGACTGGCGTCTCCCAGAGCCCCTCTATTTCCGCAGCCTGTTGCTACCTGCAAGTACCCTTCACCACATATTAGCACTTTCTCAATTTACCATCAGCTTCAACAGTGGGCTTGTGCAGCAGGGCCACAGTTTTCACTTTTGGTTGCTGTGAGTGAGTTTATTAAGCCCATCCGGTGACATCTACGTGAAGGTCCAATTTGCAAAGGCACAAATACCAACAGTTTGAGCAAATGCAATCAGCCCCGACCATTGCTCAGCACCTCAGAACATTAAGCCCTGTGCTCAGCTTTCAGCTCAAAAAATTGAGCTCAAGATGCAACACATAAGAGCTGAATTCCTAATAAATTACTGTTATAAATAACACTCCACGGTAAAACCAGCACACTCCAGCTCTAAAACTCCAAGCCATCGGTAGTCTGGGCAAATAGACTAATTAGTTGTTTTTTTTTGTACTGATTTCCTATATTCCTACTTATTCAGATCTCACTGTGGTTCTAACATTATAGCTTCTGGGGGAAAAAAAAAGGAAAATATCCACAAACCGACAACATACCAACGCCAAGCAAAAAAGAAATCTTTTCTCCCATTCTGCACCACCGTGCCAAACATCCCTCGCCCTTTCTGAATTGTGAAAAGTTGATCAATCCTTACCCTAAACTCCTGATGCCCCGCTTTTATGTATTTCCAACACATGGATCTCATGGCATATGTCTCTACCCCTTGCCCACCCCAAACACCTGCAGCCTGCAGGTCCCTGGTCCCACCACAGCTCTCCTGTCAAGCAGAGGGATTTATTTTCAGTACCAAAAGGTTTTGCTCTATCCACATTTGGGATAGGTTCTTGTTTTATCAAAAACCAGGCTGCTCTGGCACACTTGAGCTTTGCAGAGCACCTAATGCTTGGAAGTGCTGGTTGGTCTTGCAAGGGGACTGAAATGCAGAGAGCTGAAACTCAGTTCTGCGATTAAATAGTTTGCTTGAGAAAGAATGGCAAGATACTCACAAACACCGAAAACCACCAGTGTTAAGTGCTGATTTAAAACATCTGTGAGAAATATTCGCTCTTTGAAAACACGACTACTGCACATAGGCCTATCAAGAGTTACCCAAACCAGCTCAGTTGTGCCCAGGCTCTACAAGAAGGCAATGCACCCAACAAATAGGAAGGTCTTTAACAACTTGATGGTGATGGATTGACAGTTGGCCTTGATGATCTTAGAGGTCTTTTCCAACCTTTATGATTCTACGATTCTATGAAATTAGCTTCTCGCAGCTGATGACCCCCCTCATTTTTGACATACCATGTGCAGAATGACAGGACCCAAGCAATCAGAAACACGTGAACCTCTAGGAAGCCCAACCACCATGCAGTGCTCTCAGGTGATCAAAAGAACTAGGCAAGATCTTGCTTGCTACCTCACAATGAAGCACTCCAGTTTCCAATCTAAATAAAGCTTGCTGTTCTTCAGTCTTATTTCTAGACTAGAATAAACATCAAAACAGAGCAGCAAAACTGTCTCCCTTGGTCACGTGAGCCTACTCACAAAGAAGCACACAGTTACAGTCAGTCTGGATTCACATTTTTCCATACATATGCTAGGAATTCTCGCATGTTTTTAAAAGGTGACAGTCCATCCTACCCTCCTTTCTCACTCAGTTTATTTTGCATAAATATGCCTGGGCAGAAGCAGGTCCTTCGGGACAGGGAAATGACTTTAAGCACTTGCAGTTGCAGTCACAGCTCTTTCCTTCTCCTCCATCCCGGAGAACCTGAGCTGGACTGACAGCTGCCTTACAGCTCTTTATGACCCAGAGAATCACTGGGCCTAGATCAGCTCCAGGTTTGAGATGCATCTGCCTATGTCCATAGTGAGCTCCTCCTCAAAAACAAGCTAAAACTGAAAATCAAGCATAACTTTTAAATAGTAGAAAACAGCTTGAGAAGACGCAATATCATTTAGGCACGTTTTACTATCAGACCTCTACTATTCCTCCACCATCATGCAGAACAGTCCCAAGAATTTCACATCCATCTGCCATCACTGCGATTCTCTGACTGACATGAAAGATAGTTGAAAATCAACTACAACATTTGGGATGAGTTTAGAAACAAAACAAAACAAGAAAAGAAACAGATGAGCAGGAATCAGATTCACATCTGCCTTGAGAAGAGATCTATCTTCTCAAAAGTAATGTTTTCATCATTAGGAAGGGCCAGAAAAGGAAGTCCCAAACAGCCAGGATTATATTCTCGGAGTCATCTTCCTGCCATTTACCTAGTGGGATATGGATTGAGCAATAGGCAGTCAGGTCTGGGTCTGTCTATTTGAACACTGGGTTTCTAATTGATTGCACAGTACTTGGAATCTATTAAAGGGTGTCTATTTACAGTGCTGTATAGGACAGGCTGCCTAGATGTGCAGATGTTAAGAACTGGATAATCCTAAGTAAAGCTGGTAAAAACGTTTGCCTTCTCAAATTTTCCACAGAATTAATTGGAGAGATTGTGTCACTGAATCAATAAAGTGCAAAGCCCACAATCTTGACGTTTGCCACAAGCCCATACACGCTCCGCTCACATGGAGACGTTATTATTCCAGACACTTGGCCATATCAGACAGCAGCTCAGAGTAAGACGTTGTGTCATGCCTGTGAGTCCGAGGTGCAGAAGGGCAGCCCAGGAGAGCACAGTCTCACTTCAGGACTCCACACAGATTCTTTTGGGCTATCGTTGTCAAAACTTCAACATGGAAAGTACTCAATTGCCTTTTATTAAACTGAAAAAAGAAGAAAATAATGCTTGCTCTTATGAAACTGAGAGCATGTACGGTGTTGGCGTAGTACACAGGAGTCAAGTTAACTTGGTACCTGTATGTGTCTATTCCTCTTGCATTTTTTTCTGAATCCTGAGATCATCTCTGACCTTCATCCACTTTTTCTCTTCATTTTGCTGACACCAGCTCGTACCCTTTTTCTCTTCATCCCATCCCATGCCCTCTCCCTTTGCTGAGAATGCTCAGACCATCCAGCCTGACCCTCTCCTTCTTGGATAATCAGTCTCTTTCCTTCTAACCAATTTCTACTTTCTCTGTCCAAACTCATCTGCCAAAACTGCCTGATCAAATCACACCCTTCCATCCATTGGCTTTCCCTCACCCACCTGACCAAGGCACTGTGAAATGCTTGTGTCCCTCCCTCTGCTCTTGGATATCACAGTTTCCCTGGCCTCTCACACTGCTCTGCCAGCAGCCCTGGTCCTGCAGCCCCCGCTGGCCCTTTCTGCCCTAAATGGGAGGAATGCCCTGAAAACAGGGTGTAGCAAGGCAGAGGCTGATCTCTTCTCCTATGTAACAGTGGTAGGACGAGAGGTGATGGCCTTAAGTTGAACCAAGGGAGGGTCAGGCTGAACATTAGGAAAAATTTCTTCTCAGAAAGAGCAGTGATGCATTGGCACAGGCTGCCCAGGGAGTGGTGGGGTCACCGTCCCTGGAGGTGTTACCAGAACCGTGGGGATGCGGCACCAAGGGATGTGGTCAGTGGGCATGGTGAGGTGGCTTGGGGTTGGAAGTGGTGATCTTAGAGGTCTTTTCCAACCTTAATGATTCTATGATTCTACAAATGCTGTTTTTCAGTTCTGCTTGGTAACTCTGTTGTGCCAAATGCAACCAGCGCACAGGTAACCATTCCCCATGATTACAAATCATTTTCCCGGACTTCAGTGTCACGTAGGTTAGAGGCTTCACCTCAGACTTGCAGAATGGTCTGGTCAATCCCCAGGAGGGATATGAGATCTGGAACAAAAACATCCAACACCATCATCCTTCCTTGTCTCCTCTTCTGCAGAGGGAGAATGGGGACAGGGGGAGGGTGGTAGATCTCCAAGGTTACAAGCCTTTGGCAGGGCAGGGAAGAGAGGCCCCAAGCAATGCAGTGCTCCCATCCTGTCTTTTTGCTTGCAGTGACCTAAACTTTTCTTTCCACTGAAGAAGGAAAGACAGTAGTGCTATGTCCCACCCCAGTAACCCACTCACTTGCTGGTTTCCACTCCTGGTTACCTTACTGGACCTAACTTTGGATCTACCAAGTGTCATAAGCCAAGTAATTGCTACAACATATGCAATTAATAGTAGACTTAATTCATTTAGTGCTACAACAGGAGACTGACAAGCCTGGTATCTGGAACACTTCATTCCCCAAACGAGATGCAGCATGATGCCAGCAAGGCAGGTTGGCCATCACCAGGCACATCTGCATGGCATCAAAGACATTTTCTTATCTTAATATCATTTAACTTTACATTTTTCCTCATTTGAGATGACATCAAATGGGAAGTCTTGTCCGTGTATAACACAGAGGAGGTTAAATGTCACAGTGAAGAGAATTAGGGGCTGGGAAAACCCCATGGGGAATGCTGTGCACCCAAGGTCTCCGCCTCACTCCAAATGGACTGCACTGGGCAAGCCAATGGACAGGCTGGATGGATGCTCACAGGGTTCTTTACTCAGGATAGAGCCCAATGCAGAAAGGTGTGCATCCCACACACGGTCACATGGGAAGCTGAGATAATATTTCTTAATAACTGTCTGGGAAATTAGCATCAAGCAGCATTATGAGCACCTGCCAGAAAGATGTGTTAAGAAAGTGGGCTGGCTGTACAGAAAATAATCTAGGAAAAATAATAAAGAAAGCCAGACAACAACCCAGACTGAATCCTTCTGTGTTTGTCTAATTTCCTGGGAAAACAGGCAGAAGCTGCAGAATGAATCCAATTGTCAAGCAAAGCGACAAGATATTCAGGGCAGGAAATGGGGTAAAACATGAACAACTCCCATCGAAGAATATTACATTATTTTAAAGACAGCAAATACGCAAGCTTAGCACCAGGTGAGTTGGTGTCCCCGCTCCCAAGGAAGGCAATGGGAGCACGGGGAGCAGAACAACTTATCCCAGAGCCGCAGTGAGTCACGGGCATTGGAGGGGTGTACAGCCCACATCCCAAAGCCACACGTATCTGCTCCAACCACCATGCTGTCTGCAGGATATGCTCAGGGAACAGCGTGTTCAGGAATTGCTCAGAGCAAACACAGCTGGTGCTGAAGGAGAGCCGGCGGCATGCAAGGACGTCCTGCCACCAGGAGCCAAGGAGTGGGCTGGGCGGCATCGTGCCCAGTGTGAGCGCTCCACGCGCTCACGAGTATTCCTTCATCCAGGGCTGGGATGGGAACTGAGAGCAGGTCTGTGCTTAGCTGGCCAACACGTAGAGGACTGAATGCTTTTTTGCACCCACATCCATAAGGAGGTAGTAAAGAACAGGCTGGATGTGAACGATGCTGATTCACGTTGCACAGAGCCTTGAGGAGCATTTATGGTGGCTATCAACTCACAGGGTGTAAACACTGTCATAAAAGCAAGGAAACACAAAGTGCTTCAAGCTCTGGGCTCCGTCCCAAAGGCCCATTTAGGATCTTGCATGATGCTTCAGCATTGCTTACACAACCAAAAGCTGCTCCCAACAGACATTAATAACCTGTTTTCAGGTTAACAACCCGAGGGTGCTGCTATATTATGCGAGGTTACTAACACAAGAGCTCCTGGCACGCGGCACCATCTGTGCGCAGCGGGTTCGAGAGCTGGTGCCGTTTCAGAACTGCCCCACACCTTCCCTCCGAAAGGAACCATGTCAGCTCTCCCAGCCTCATCCCACACAACAGAGCGAGGTCCCCAGGGTCGCAGCTGAGCGAGTGGCACCTTGGCTTTGCTCTCCCCAGCTCTGCCCTTTCCTCCTCTTCCAGGCTCCGTTTCCTGCCGTGTACCTTGCAGCTCCCGTTCCAAGAAAGGATTTCCTGAGCAGACCTCCAAAAACAACCGATTTTTCAGTTTCTTGGCAACAATCTGAGTTATCAGGCAGAAATGTTGCTTAAGTAAGACCTTAATTAAAATTTTTTTTAAATCCAAATTTTCTTAAGCACATATTATGGGGTGGGGTGGGGAAATCATTTGCTTCGGGTTGAGTGGAACCTTCTCTCCATACAGCTTTTAAAGTAAGAATGCAATGATTTTCAAAGCAAAAAGCATACATTCCTTTCTTTTTGAAAGTATTTTTTCTCTAGTTGGCATTTTTCATTGCTGCTATTCCTGAATGCAGCCTTCCAGCAGCCTTCCTCACTGCCTGCAACCTGGCTCTTCAAAACATCTCTCCTTTCACCTTGTCAGCAGCAGTAACATTCATAAATCCATCCTTCCTTAAATTGCCACCCTGTGTCTTGTCTTCTTGGGATTGTTAGCTTTTTAAGCAGAAAATGTGCTTTGCTTGTGCTATGAAAAGAAAAAAAAAGAGTGTAAACGTATGGTGCTCACTGAGATCTTATGTTCTTTTATTGGGATGAGGCTTGTCCTTCCCCAACAGAACCATGAGCCCAGCTCCTGTCAAGTGGGAGAACCCCAACCCCACGAGCTGCTCCCAAACCCTATGAGTATGGATGTCCCGTCCAGAGAACTGGAGGCTCCTTTGGAGGGGACTCTTGGAGAGCTGCCATCATTTTATGTGATGTCTCGTCTTCATACAGCAAAATCAGGGAATGCTCTTCCCTTCCCTTTTCCCAGCATGCCCAACCCACGCTGGCGGAGCACTCTCAGCTCTGTCTCAGCAATAGGGCTGTAGGCCTCAAACCTCATGGCATGAAAGCTCTCCATTTGTCATCAAGTCTGATGTGTTGAAAATTCACACGTCTGCTTAAAGGTCCTTTACAAAAGCAGGATAAATACCTGGGCGCAAGCTGATGACTGAGCTTTAAAAGCTTCAAAACCACAATTTAGAGTGCAGCTTGACACAGGTAGGACCACATTTTCCGTGGGGCTGTGCAGCCACAGGGCTGAGCAATGCCTGCTCAGCACCCCTGGAAGCAGGAAAAATCCAGCAACCGACCACAAGATGCTCAAATCAACAGCAAGAGGTCAGTCTGGCACCTCTGACCCCAATGGAAAAGCATTCGTACCAATTCCACCCTCCCCTGCAGAGCAGCAGGAAAACCCCTTTCACTTTCTATTTAAAATGAACATTTCAGGAATTCTTTACTTTCCCCCAAGAAATGAATATGATGTAAAATATTACTGTTCCATGTAATATTTGAGGCACGACCCTGGGGTCATGAAGTGCCTTCCCCCCATAAGACTGGAGCAGGTAAGCAAAGGAGCACCATGCACTGCTGATGCGCAGAGCAGCTGGATGAGATACGGACAGACTCCTCCTCTGCTGCTAATGTGTGCGCTCAAATTAATGTCTTTGGGATAAACGACTCTCGCAAAATAAACACAGTGAATTCCTAGAACTCATCTAAGCACCAGAGGAAATCCCCTGAACGAACCGGGTTCGGCGCAGGGGTTTGGGGTTACACGCTGAGAAACTCTGCTTGTTGAACAGAGCGGGCTTTCTCCAGGGTAATAAAACTCTTGCATTGTTGTGCCAGGGATTTTCCGGGAGGTGTGTGTCAGCGGGGGGTGGGAGCTGTAGTTTCTGTGGCCGGTCATAGAAGTGGAGTGAGATCACCCAGAGGAACCGACCGCAGATCCCAGCGGCAGCGGGAGGAGAACAGGGAGGGAGGCTTGCACATGGCTAATGGGTTGCAAAAGGTTGTATTTTTTTTTTTTTCCCTGATTAGCAATCATGTTCAAGTCTGATAAAACAGTCCCAAGGATTCTCTGTTTTCCTTCAGTGCTGAGAAAAAAATCTCTCACCAGACACACTGAGGCTCATGTATGTCCCCACCTCCCTCCTGCCTGCCTAAAATCCCATAAGCAGCCTCACAGCATGGAGACAGCAGCTTCTCCCCTCCCAATCCCAGGGCTCTCCAGGAGCGCAGTGGTCAGTCCTTGTGCAATCCCCCCAGTTATATGCACTGTGCTAGGCAGAAGGGGCTGTGGGTCATGAATTCATGGAGCAGTGATTTAAGGTGGAGGAGATCCATCACTCTGGTTCAGAAGAACCCATGGCTGGCAAACCCATAACCCTGTTACTTACTGGCGAGGAAAAGGAGTGAAGGGCCCAGATTTGTGTCTGAATCAGACCAGACCAAAATCCAGACCAGCCTGGGCCACAACAACACTAAGAGCATCTTTCGCAGTGTTAAGATACCCTACACTACACCACTATGGGCTCTTCTTGCTCATGTGCAGATTTGCACACATGGGATGGCGCGAATGAAAGGATGCTTTGGGTCTGCGACCGTCAGGTTGCAACCATATGTTTGTTTTTTTTTCCTAATTACAGAGAAAAATAAGAACAGAGCAGCTCCCCACTGAGAGCACCTCTGCCTTCCCTTTGAAGTATTCATTTTACACGACACTGCTTTGGGGATGTCAGACAGCATTCGTTGTTCTTAACCCTTACATCTTGGTAATGCTTTCCCTACTAGTTGCAGGAAACCACCCCAATGAGCCAAGCAATGGGCCCCATAAGAGCACAGAGATGTGGCTGTGAAACAGAAGGACACATATTGACCCCTACTACTATCAGATTTCATCCTGGAGACGCTAATGCACAGTAAACAGGCAACATTTCCCTACAAGCCCATGATACCATCACAGACCTCACTTTCAAATCAGGTCGATACCGATCTACAGTTTCATGATGTAAGATTTCAGAATGGTCCCAGTGCCCCCAAAACACCAGAGTGGATTGATGAAGGTGACACAGAGCCAGGGAGGAATCACGGCACTTCTGAAGCTGTACTAGCCAGCATGACATTCAGAGCTCATTTTCACTGCTCACAACCACCATGGCATCCCTGAGGACAAGGCCAGCGGGTATTTTTATTTGCTCCTTGAGTAGTACCAAGCTGTCTGATGGCACGGTTCTCCCAGACACATCCTAACAAGGCAGTGCAGTGCCCAGTCTGTGCGTGGGATGCTGAGCTCCCACCTCTTTGTTGTTTGTTCAGTGCACGGGTGCTTGTGATGGGAGTGAACGCTGGCCGCAGCAGAGGGGTACCCAGTCCTATGATATTCCACGATTTTCCATAAAAAGTCACTGCTGAAATTACATATACAACAATCTTAAGACTTGTTCGCAAAGAGAATTCATTCTACAAACAGGAGCCCGCCCAAAACTGCACATTCCATCTACGTTTAACTTATTCCATCTATGTTTAACTGTGGAAGAGCCAAGGCAGAGCCACATGTGCTCCTCCTGTGTCCCTAAGAAACCAAAACCACAACACAGAGAGAGAGCACAGCTCCTAGAGCCTCTAGCAGGTTCATGCTTTGTTCCTTAAAGATGGGCACCAGGCGTGATGGAAGCATGAAATGTGGCTTTCCTGGTCTTCTCTGAAAGCCGAGGAATAAGGTTCTGGCCAGCAGCAGGGGAGGGAGCAGAGCTGGTCCTGGGTGCTGTGAGCAAGGCAGCAATGGGAGAGGCAGCAATAGGGCTGGAAGAAGGATGTACAGTGGGAAAAAGCAAGGGCTGAAAATAGCATTGAGAAAGGGAAGAGCTCAAAGAAACAAAAACTGAGAGGAAGATGGAGCTAAAAGAGATACAGCAAGTTCAACTTGCGTAGGAGTACTTGAATTTCTTTATAACCTCCCTCCTTGGAAGAGGCAAAAAAGTACAGGTTGGCTCCAAAACCAACTACACTGCAATGGAAGGAAGGGACAAGCCTGGAACAGATCATGTGAAACTGATAAATCAGGGAAGAATGAAGCAAAGAGGAAATCTTTATGTCGGGGGGGGGGGGGGAATAAAGTAGGTGAAATAACATCTTGAGGATGGATGCACTTTTGATGAAGCATTTGCAGGAGATGGCAGGGAATAGGTCTGATCCATTTAGCATCTTGTGCAAAGCACTAAGCAACCCACAGATTCATCTGCAAGAAAACATCCTTGCAGATCTGAGCTGCTGAGACCAAAGGATTCAATGTCAGAAAGCTTTTGGGGCTCAGGCACGAAGCACCAGCTCAGTACCAGCACCTCAGGAGAACAGCCTGTCCTGCCCGACCTCTCAGCAGCGTGCACACCATCTTATTGAGATATTAAACACATTTCTCCGATCTGGTGCCTTACATTTGTGCCTGTGCTTGGCATTAAGCAGCTACTATATTCTGTCTCACATCCAGAAGGACGGCTGCCTTAAGCTGATGCTACAGGAACTTTAAAATAAAACATAGCATACGCTGGGGATGACTAATACCTTCCCTGATCCTGGCTTATACAGAACATATTGGAAAAGTTGCTTTATTTTGCGTCTGTCATTTAGAAAATGTGACTCCCCACCCATCCTGCTCGGGACACGGGGACATGGAGATGTGGCATCAAAGCACCTCCACGTCTGTCCCCAAAAAGCCTCTGTGGAGCAGCTCTGCAAGGGGCAGGACGATTTTCACCCATGTTAATGCTGATCCTTCTTCATCACACCTAGGAAGAAGTCCTGGGCAACCCAGCTGAGGGAAATGAAGGCTTCTTATGGGGATCCGAGGCAATAAAACCCAGTACTCTTTTGGTCCCATGGCCCTGTCTGCAATGGAAGGATGATGGCAGTGCACTCATCGCACGCCCCAGTCTGCTGCCATCTCGCCATTCCCTGGCTCCTTCCCTAAGTCACTTCACCATGACCACTACAGGTTGATGGCAGGTGACAGGGAAGGGCTCTTCCTTTATGGGTTGGCCCTAGGTGCTCACCACTCATGCTCAACACGCAGCTAAACCCGAGCCGAGCACACAGCGCCTGCATCTGGGTGAGAGGTGAGCAGTCCTGAGCCAACAAGCAGCTCTCCTCTCACAAAGCACCGCTTTACTCCTCTGGTTAGATGATTTGATCATCTGCTAATGAAATATTTTAAAAGAAAAGCAAACTTCAACAGGTAACAGCAGAGAGAAAACCACAACCACTGACTAATTAAAGCCTTTTTCTAGCACGCAAAAACCAAGACCACCCAATGGCAAGAGAAGAACTGATGAATCCTGCTCAGGATTCGGCAACACACAGGAAGGATGATCTTGAGGTATGAAACTAATTGCATCCTACAGACACGCTACTAATTAACTGCTTTTTCATTTTTGAAAAGATAAACAATAATATTAGACCAGTGCTGAATTACTGAAGAGCACTCTGAATTACCTGGACCTAAGAATAAAGATATACATCAAATTTAGACCTTGCATCCATTCTGGTTTGAGCTACTTTAGTTGGGTGGGTATAAAATCACATAAATACAACAGTTCTTTGCTCCCCCATATAAAACACAAGGAAGAAGCTCCCCAGTTTCTCATCATAATGGCAACAACCAACAGGAACTTCATTTTCAGGAGAAGGCTCTTGAAGGATGCGGAAGACATGGAGGGCATCCCTGCCACATCAGAGACAACTGCAGGACGCATTTGTGCTTTTCAGCTGTCTTCACTCAACCACCTGCTCGGAGACGAGATCAAGGGAGCTCTTAATTGAAGACAACTCAGAAAAGAACATGAATGGGTCCCAAGTATCTGCTGATCTCGAGGGGCGGGTTTTTAAGGCGGCTGCAGAAAGAAATCTGGAATCCAACTATACCTGGCCTCCACACAGCATCTCCACTGACTTGCCATCACTGTAACCAATAACTCTTATACAATTGGCTGTGATACAAAAAGAGAAATAAAATTGACACTTACCCGCCTTCAAAGATCTTGATCCTGACTGGCTCCCCTCTTTTGGTTGCAACAGCCTCTTCTTCTGGTTTTCCTCTTTTATCCTCTTCCTTCTCAGCTCTAGTTATATCTTTTCGACCTTCATTAGAAAGGAGCGAAGGCAAATGAACCTATCTCCCCAAAAGAGCAAAACAATCATTGATTACATACAACATCGCTCTACAGACTCCACAGACCAAACACTGCAGGTTGAACCAGCAACCCACCACACAGGCCGCTCGTGACAGGACAACATCTCAAGAAATAAGGCTTCTGCTTCTGGATTTTGAGCCCTGCAAGTTGGGTTATATTTACAGTGACCTCTTAGAAGTACTATTTAGATGCATGGTGGCTCTGGGCTATCCAGGAAGGTGCTGGGGTGACTCTGAGCATGTGGCACGGCCGCAGGTCTCCGTCCCCAAATCCACCGCTCTGTCCTTGGATCATCCTCTTTCTTAATACGCACAAAGATCGTGAGAGCAGACCTCACTAGACTTCATATATTTAACCTCAACCCCTGGATTTCCCCCTCGCACACACACACTCATGCAGTTTTGGACTCGGGCCACCTAAGCTTGATGTAAATCACTTGATAGTCAGAGCTCGCGGCTGATTTCCTTTCACCAAACTCTGCTGCCAAGGACGCCGTGCACAGAAAGCCACAAAACCAATGGGAGAAAAAAACCCTCGACCTCCCCACATATTCCCAGGGTGATTTGGCTTTTCTCACTGCTACCCCTGCCACCCTTTGCTCATAGCCAGGTCTGAGCCATGCGCTGACATTTCATCTCGTATGTGTAATGTTATTTGTGTATGGACTGAAATGTTAAGAGCTGCCTCCCTACCTCTGCCCAGTGCAAGTGGAGCTCTCACACCTGGAATGGAATTTTGGGATGTTTCCCTGCTAAAACCTAACATTACACATAATGGGTCTCCAAAGCTTTGAATAATGGGTCTCCAAAGCTTTGAAAGAGGGAAGCAGGCTGCCTTTTACCCAGGTTACTTTTTACATAAATGCAAAAACACCTTTGAAGTGCAACTGAATCACCCACATTCTCACTTCATATATTATTTCTTGAAAAAGAGTGAGGGTTTGAAAGACATAGGGTTAGGAGAGGAATTTCAACCTGTGGAAGTTTAAATCCAAGCTGGTCACCTTTGACTCTATGGCCACTGGAGACAGTGGCAGCTCTCAGAGTGATTAAGCACTTATCTCAAGGGGACAAAGCACTCACAAGGTGCCTCTTTGTCTCCCCTGGTTAGAGAGAAGCCACAGAGCTCAAAAAGAGACCTGCAAAGTCCCGTGGGACCTGGGGCTGCTCTCTGCCCTGGGCGAGCTCACACAGACAATGATCCCAACCCCATGCCATCAGCCCCATGCACGCTTCCAAGATGCCTCCTGGGAATGGTCCAACCTCCCCAGATGTGCCTGGGCACCACTTGGGTTATCCACCCAGGACAGAGCAGGGCCAGGCACCATTATGAACATTTAACAGCACAGATGGATCTCTACAATTCTATGGAAATGGGCTCCGTGCTCTGAGCCAATCAGTGGCACCTCTGAATATTGAACTTGGAGCACTACGGCTTCACCTCCTGACAGGAGCTACACGTCCACAACAATGCTAGTGAAAGCCTTCCCAGTTCAGTTCCCTGTTTACTGAGGAATACAAAACAATTGACTTTCTAGATGTAGCATGAGGTTTATTTATTGCAACTTTTGAAAGCACAAAACATAGACAGATGAAAGGCACCGTGGAGAGCCAAAATCATACAGTCACTACTACCCCCTGTTACAATCTTGTTTAATTTACAAACTGCAAGCACGATACAGCGTAATTAACCATCCCTACATGCACACTGCAGCCTACAGTCACTTCAGAATTGATCTGCTCAGTAAGTCCCACTGGTAATTTAGAAATCAAGCCAAGTACATAGACAGTATACACAGTACTACTGCTCGCTGGTAGCTTGCTGCATGCATAATAGTACAAAATATTAGAGCCTTTTTACATTTTCTGTTGTGTTGACTGACAGCTTATAGTTCCATAAGGAAGAAAAGACTTAAGGAAAGTCGCTGGAGATAGCTGAAGGTTGAACTCTCAACCTTTGATTGATGCTACTGCTACGCAGCTCGGGGTAATCGCGTCTTCCTGAGTAACCAGCAACTTCCTAATCTGTGCCAGTCATAAGCATCGTAGAGACTAAACTGGGGATTTCACTCCCACTGATCATCTAATTAAAAATATTTCTTGACTTGGCATGAGGTCAATTTATCTCCATTGAAATTAACGTAATTCCTGCAAAACCCACTCCTTTCAGCAGCGCTTATTAAAATTAGGCTACGTCGTTTTCTAGGTGGATTTTGCAGGACAAGCCCTTGCTTTTGCAAACTGCATCATGAAAACTGCAACTTTCGTAGGGTTTTGTTTAAAAGGTTTGTCAGCCTTTGAGTAAATGTGAAATAGAAATTTTGATGAGTAAGGGCTGAGCCGCTCCTAATGTAGATCTTAACATTTAACTTTGGGACATGAGGGTCTCTCGTATTTCTGAAACACATGCTTTGTGTTCATTTTAGCACCACGTCAAAGAGCAAAGTTCAAAGGAGCACAGGCACTTCTATTAGAGAATGAAATCAAGGATGGTACAACACCCTTCAGATAAAATCCACTGAAAAAGAGTGCATAAATATCAAGCATTAGTGTGGTTATGGCACTGCACAGGTAATTATCTGCCCCCAGGCTCCAAGAAAATCTGCCTTTTGGATTTCTGCGGGAGAATGATGGAAATGCTGAATAGAAATAAAGATTTATTGAATCATAGCTACTCTACTGTGCATTTTAAGACATATTTATAAGCAGCAGCTGCAGCAGCGATTACGATAAATTTAATATTCAGAGTTCATTTCATGATTCAGAAATAAAATGAATAATCCATCAATATAAATTGACTTGAGATGAATATCAAATTGCAAAATCTTTCGAGCAATTCTGTTTGCTAATCTACATGAACATGACCTGGATTAAAGGGATCTGTATGGTTCAGCATTAACTGAGAGAGAAAAAAATGTGGCCTCAACGCGAGATACAAAACTCCAGACAGCAGAAGCATCTTAAAGACTTCTGCACCCATGTGGCCAACGGCTTTGGCAAACTCTGCCTGCGCAAAGCCATTTACCTTGCTCCTCTTAATTCCAAAGATGACGTATAAAACATCCTTAGATATCCAGAAGAGCAGGCAGACAGCTAAGGACATCAACTAAATAGGCTAAAAGACATGGCTGTTTTCACAAGGCTCCATGTCTAACCTACTGAGGCACTTTTATAAATGTCACTGCATGCCTATACACTTCTTTGGGAGCCTAAATACACTTGCAAATCTCCCTTTAATATTTTTAAATACTTTTAAGCATGCCTCTCCATGTTCATTAACGTGAGATCAGTAGATGCACAACCAGACAGAATCCCATTTCCCCAAGGTAATCCTTTTTCATTTATAACATGCAAAATGTAGGGAATTATAACAGCATTTATAAAAAAAAAAAAATAAAATTGCAGAGCTATTTGAAATATTGAGACAGAAATGCAAATCAAGTCTAATCCTTTGTGCTCGAGCAGTGGCGGTTCATGGTGCGGTGGTGATTCCTACATGCTCTTTTGATTACAAGGCAAGTAGAAACTGGAGAACAGAAATACGGCACATTGCTTTGGAGCAGGCTTGCCTTTTTTTTTATTATCATTTTTTGGGGGGGATTCTAGTGGGCGTTATTTTCTTCACTCTATAAGTTTCACTGAGAACTTACCAAACTGAGAAAAGGATGAACAAATGCCTATTAAACTAACAGTTGCAATTCCCCATCCCTCGTCCCCCTCTTCCCATGTATCCAAATAGATGAGGAGAAATATATAGGATTGCATTACCTCTGTCATTTTGGGCTTCCTGGAGCTGGACGGGACAAGCCTGCCTGCCTCTGGCCGTGGAGCAGTAGCCATGGTGTAGGTTTCCCTGCTCACCTTCTGCTTGGACCTCAGGAGGGACAGGGCGGCTTTAGTGGATATACCCGGAAGGTTGGGGTTATACAAGCTAATACACCAGCTGGCATACACCGAAGACCGCCGGTCGACTTGCTGGATGTGATTTGGCTTTATGTAGTTTAAATAGCACCAACTGACATTAGTGGTTGTGTGGAGACTGGGGAACTGAAGTACCTTCTTCATATCCGTACCTTCTCGAGACTTCATTGCACTTGGAGGGACCTCAGAGAGAGGTGCAGGGCTTGGAGGGCTTGGTGGAGGCTGCTCCACCGGCTCTTTGGAGTCTTCTTTCTTCACACTTTGTAAAGGTGCCTTGCTGAGGGGCTGCTTGCCAGCTGGCTGCTGGTACTCCTCCAGCGCCTCGAAGCTTGGAGAACCGGACCGGGACACGTCTTGATGCAAAGTACTCGGGGTTTCCTTTAGCTCCGACTGCTCTAAGGACAAACTAGGTGGTGTTTCAACCTCAACCCTGCCTTGTCTTTCAGAAAGAAACTGAGCTTTATCCTGCTTTTTCCCTTCCTCTATTGCACTGGGTGGCTTCACCACCTCCAACTTCTCCTCTGCTTCTGACACCTCCTCCTCTTTCACTCTTTTCTGCTGTTGCGTTTCCATCGTCAGCTCCAAACTGCCCGCTGGAGAGAGCATCCTCTTGCTTCCACCAACAGTGGACGGGCCTCCCTCCAGCCCAAGGACGCTGTCTGCTGGGGAGGTGAGCGGGATGCAGCCCTTTCGCTCCGGTAGAGGTAAGGGCACCCTCAGATATGGGCTCTGAAAAATCCTTTGCTCCTCTGTGATCATCTGCGCCAGATCGAACCCGAGGCTGTGCACATCAGCACTGCAAACCAGGGTGCCTTTGGCTTGGCAATCATCGAATTTGGGGAGAACAATAGAAGAGGAACTGCACTGGGATTGAGTGACCAGGATCTGGGAAAGCGTGGTGTACATGGCGCTCCCGTAGGATGGCATGTTGGTCTGAATGCGGACGGGGACCACGAGGGACACCATAGGGTCCGACCGCGTGGGAACGACGAGTTGAGCCGTGGACACGGGCACGGAAGGACTTGTCGTGCGGGTCAGGGGGTGCAACCGAGTGTCTGAGCCGTATTCTGTGCACGGGGAAAGGCTGGAGGCCCCTGCTGCTGGAAATAAACTGGATTTGAGCTGCGGTAAATGTCCCCCAGCTTCTGGCAGCTGGAGAGCAAACTGAGACTGAAGAGGCAGGAAAAAGGCAGAAGGGATCGGTGAGGAGCTGGGGTAGTGCACTGGCAGGAAGGAGGGGTGCTGTCTGAAGGGCACCTCAGTGGGGTGCGGCATCAGCGGTGGAGCAAGGTGCAGTGGGCCTGGGTGCAGCAGCGTCTGCTGGAGGGGCAGTGGAGGGGTCTGGAAGATGGAAGGGGGAAGCTGGGGCACGGTGAGCTGTGCGGAGAGGAGGTCGGACATGGTGTGTGCAGCAAAGAGCTCCGCAGGCTGCCCCGGCTGGGGCAGGAGGGGCTGGTAGGGGAAGATGGAAACTTGCGGGGAGAGGAACTGCTTTTCGTGCAGCGTTAGCTGGGGGACAGGATGGAAGACCTGCAGGGCTTCTGTGTAGGGCTGGGTATACGCAGGCTGGGGGCTGTCTTTTGGCTGGCTCTTATCGCTTGGGTAGGTACCGTGCGAGGGCAAAGGGGATGAAGATGGTGGCTGATGGGGCAAACTTGTCGAGGGAGATTTGCTCGAGGAAGGAATTGGGTCTTCTGCCTCTGGTCGGCCTGCTGGGGCTGGGTCTGGATCGTGCTCCGGATGCCTGGTGAGGGACGCCTGCCTCACAAGAAAGCATTTCCTCCTCTCCTGGGGAGCCGAGGAGGAAGAGGGGCCGGGGGTGGAGGCAGGCGTGGAGGACAAGCTCCCATAGTCAAAGGACTTGCTGCGGGTCTCCGACATCTGGGAAACATGGGACACGTTGGGCGTCTGCTCGGAGGCAGATCTCCGCATCTCCCTGGAATGGTGATGGTGGTGGCTCGGGACCATCAGCATGTGGGAGCCAACACCTGGAGGCTTGGAGTGGGATTCAGGAGGCTGGCTGCTGGGCTCTGTCTTGCTGTGATCTTCCCGATCGAACGACACAGAATGGCTGGAGCCATGGGATACGCTGCTCTCCTGGCTTGGGCTTCTGGTGAGAGAGACCGACTCGAAGCTGGACTCTCCGGAGGACTGAGCCATTTCTGCCAGCCGCAGCCTCTTCTTTTTTGGTGGGAGTTTCTCTGCAGGGAGCTGAGAAAGCGTTTGGCTTCTCTGTGGCCACTGAAATTCCTCTGTTTTTTCTGGTTCTTTCGGAGGAGGCTCTGGCTCTGTTTCTGGTCTGTCGGGCTCCTCCGTGACCAGAATCTCTGGGACCTGGATGTTGGGCTGTCGCACCAGCTTGGGCTGCAGGGAGTGATGCGGGCGGCTGTGCTGCACAGCTGGCTGAGACGGGTACTGCGGCGTGGGCTTCTCTTCGCCCTCCAAGCCGCTCACCTGCTCGATGGAGTCAGACTTCTCAAAGGAGCTCGTGTGCTGGATGACAGAGATCTCCTTTGAGGTTGTCCTTCTCTCTTTGCCCTCCGTGCTTGAAACCAGTTTGGTATTCCTGGAATGGAAGCTGGCACTGACATCAGAAGGTGCGGATTTCCCCGGGTCTGCTGGTGACTTCATGGATTCACGGGTTAGGTTTAAAGCGACGTCAGATGATGCCGGGTTTGCAAACTGAGCCCCTGGCGCAGCGCTGGAGGAGGGAGTATCCGACAGCTCAAAAGCTGGAGGGTCCTCATCATCGCCCAGGCTCTTCTCTTTTCGTCGTTTTCGGAGCGGGGTAAGCTCCAAAGTGCTCCCTAGCTTGTAATGCATCACCTGGGGCCACGTGTCAGGATCCGTGACGTTTTTCTCAGTCTCTGAAGAGGTATGGGAAGTGGAAGAACGTGGCTTTGAGAGCTGCAGTTCTGAACAGTAGTATTTCTTATGGGCTTCATAATTATCCCTTTTCTTGTACCGAGCACCACACACATTACATTCGTACATGAACCCTTTGACTTTCGGCCCCTTACGTGACTTTTTGGTAAGATCGCTTTCCTTGGTTTCAGGCTCCTCGGGAGGTTTGGAAACAGTTTCTTTGCTCGCAGAGCTAACCTCCTCTGTGACATATTCTACTCCCAAAGGTAGCTCGATAGCTGGTTGTCGTTTTAGCATTCGAGGATGGGAAGAAAATGCTTGACTGCGGCTTAAGACTTCAGGCTCCATGATGTGATCATCGAATGAATAGCTACCTCTAAAGGTGTGTGGGGAGCTTATAGTGCATGCAGCAGAAGGCATTGAGTGGCTTCTTAGGAGAGGCACTGTCTCTGTGGCACTGTGGGATTGCTGAAGTGACAACAATGATTGTTCGGGCTTCATTTTTTCACCGTGGGATGTCAACGCTTTTGATGCATCCAACTGGCTACTGGAACCAGACTTGATATCAAACTGAAATGGTTCCCTATAAGCAGCAGACTTTGGAGATTCAATGCTGCTACGTCTAGATAAAGAGCTTCTTCTAGGCTTAACGCTATCTATTTCACTGGTATCTACAACAGCTTCATTAATTGTAATTAGCTTAGTGATGTGTTCAATAACCTGTGTTCTAGGCACAGATAACGGTACCATACTGGGTTTCTCTTCGGTAGAGAGGTGCGGAAACCCCTGCGTTGTGTTTGTAGACAACATTGCAGTCCTTTGCCCAATTCTACCACATTTCCCAAAAATAATTTCTGCATAAGACTTTGCATTAGTATTTGGGGGGCTGATCTGCTGCTCTGCACTTTCTGACCTCGAGAAGTAGCCCGACTCTGTACTTCCTTTGCTCCCAGGGCTCAGGAAAGCCTGTTCATCTATGACCTTCTTCCGTTCACTTAAGCGGAGTGCGAGCTTCTGCTTTATCGTGTGGGTATCTTCCGATTTATGGCTCAGAGCTTGGTCGGATGGTGGCTCTGCAAACTGGCTGCTGTCCTCGAGTGACTGAGACATACTGGAATGGGACAGGGAACAGCGGTCGTGGCTGGAGCCTTGGCTCCCGGCGCTCAGCAGGCTGCTGGACAGCAGGGTGTGCTTCTGCCTGGGGGAGAGCTCTGCGGGGTGGCCCGACATCGCTCCCGTCTCCTCCTCCGAATCTGTGCTTTCTCCTTCTGTTGGCTCCTCAAAGTCCTCCCCGCCAATCCTCTCCATTTCCAAGCTCGACGGATACATCTCTGCTCCTATCCCTGAGGCCAGCCCAGCTTTTATTCGATGAGCATGAGATTTCCTATGTTTATACAAATTGCTCTTAGTCTTAAAAGAAAAGCCACATGGAATGCAAGGGTACGGCCTCTCACCTGTGTGTGACCTGATATGTTTTTGGAGCACACTTGGCTTCGCGCAAGGCCTGCTGCAGTACTGGCAAATGTATTTGCCTGGCTTCTGAGGTTTCTTTTCCTTCTTGTGCACTTCCTCAGCTTGTTTTAAGGAAACCTGTGAAGGGCGAGGGATGTAGACCTTTTGAACGGACGGCATGTCCTCTCCAGGAATGATAGGTGAATGGGAAGGTAAGAGCTGGCCGTGATGCGCGTGAAGCCCGGGCGATGGAAAGGAGCCAGAGGGACCTGGTCTTACGGGATCAACTAGCTGCCATGTGGGCCCTTCAAGGACGTGCTCGGGTTTCCCAGGAGACATGAATGCTGGTGACAGTGCGTGCTGCTGAAGCTGCGAGACGTGGGGAGGGTGCTCGAAGGAGGAAGGCTTAGGTTGCTTCTGATGTCCAGTCTTCTCCTGAGATTCCTCTCTTGGAATCGGCAAAGAGCCAGAAAAGTGCTGCTGCGATATGAGATCTCGGAGAGGGGTTCCTTGCGAAGAAGCGGAGCTGCCCTGATACGTAGCTGCAGATGAAATACTGCCTTGGAAAGCCTCTCCTTTGGGAAGCCTCTTTCTTGGACTTTCCTCAGCCTTTTTTGTGCTCTTCTGGCTTTGTTCAGGATCCATGACCTTAAAAGGGTCTTTGAATGCTATTTCGGGAAGGTTTTGGCAGGCTTCATTTACGAATAATAAAGGTCTCTGCTGCAGATTCCCTGTTTTGCCTGCATTTGCTACGAAGCCGGAGTCGCCAGGAGATGGTTGCTGATTTAAGATTTTACTAAAGTGTCACTAGTTGCTATTTGACTCAAAAAAAAAAAACGTTTCAAGGTCAATAAAGTTCACATTGGTAACACATGACAAACTACTTCAAAGAGAGAAAACTTTCCAAAACTTTTAGTCCAAATATTTTCCTTGTGAACTTGGTTAAGGCTTTAAACCTTGCCATTTTATTTCAGTTGACAGTGGCAAGCCTTCAAAGTCAAGATGCAACCCACAATGTGTCTCTTGTTTGTTATGCAAACCTTTGAAAACTTGAGACTTTAGCGCTCATCTCATAATGATCTTTTTTTCCTGTGCAAGGAAAATAATGCTGAACGGTGTATGTCCCCCTGTGTCTTCCTTCTGTTCCACTTTTGAGTTCAAAAGCCTTGGAAAAGTATTTCCCACATTTCTGTAATTACAACCAAGAGAAAAACAAACAGAAAAAAATGACTTCAGCATTTGTATTTCAGTAATTAAACAGCGCTACTTTTACAGAGAACAACTGTAAATATTTTGCAAGAAGAAATTCAGAATAACTGATTGAATGCCTACAATTTACGAGACATCACTTGTAACGATAATCTAAACATAAATCGTACTAAGTCAAACCTCAGGGACTTAAGCTCAGTGTAAAGTACACATAAGCTGGCACTGCAGCAGCAACCAAATACAGTAACTTGAAGCACACTCGGATCTGAAAAATGTATTTAAATGGCTTTGAATGTGTATTCCTCCTAATCTCCTGCAAACATTTATAGTTTTACGGTTTTCTGTAATTGCACTTCCCTTCCAAACAGACTACACAGTAAAACTGGCTATATACAAAGCACTGCCTAATGCAGCACATACATTCACTGATGAATAAAAAGCAAATCCTTCTGCATGAAATCCGTTCCTAAGCTTGCAGTAATCTTCTGTGTCACTTACAACAATAGCAGGCAAAGAGAAAGGACATGCACTCTTTTACTGAAATTTTGTTGCTTTAATTTCCTGCCTTTTGCTGCCAAGCAATGATGCAAGTCCAACTCTATACTATGCCCATATTTCATATGGGCAGGATGTCGAAACTGCTTGTTTATAAAGACAAACCCTCCTTACAATGGAAAGCTCTACGAAACCTACCATGCTTGCCATCAAATACAGCTATTAATGAGACACTTGGAGAGGAAATACTCTGATTGCACTGAAATAAGACAGCAGCACCAGGAGATGGAACAGAAAGTGGGAGGAGTGCTCCCAAGGCTGGTGCTTCTTAAGTGAAGCAAACTGATACCTATAATTTACAGTAAGTTAAAAAAGAAAGTATCTTCCTTATCAAAGTGTTCTCTGCTTTGCTACAACAGAATGGCATTGGTTTAATGGGAACTTGCTCAAAGCCCCGCTGCTTTGATCCTGACCTGTGCACGGGGAGAGTGCAGGGATGGGGCTGAAGAGTAAACCACACGAAACAGGGAGGCACAGGGGACTGCACCCCATGTGCCTGAGCATTCAGCTGCCCAACAGCCCAACCTCATCCAGAGTAGCAACGACGAAGAGCCAGCAGAAGAGGTTCATTGCGTTCCATGCAAAATCCTCTATTTATCTGGTCCTTCAACCTTGTGGATGCTCCGCTTTCCATGAGAAAGAACAGATGTGGGGTGTCAGGTAATTTAATTTAGCGGTGTCTAAAAATATGGTAGCATCCTACAAAACAGATTTTACAGGAGTGGTTAAAAATTGACTATTCTTTGGATGGGACTGATTCATCCAACCTTAGATGGGAAGAAGTCAGGGTTCAAGTCATTAAATTCCCTTTCCTCCCTTACCATCACTGGGAGGTGCAGGTGCCAATGTGGGACCCCACGGGGACAATGCATCCCACATCAAGATTTCAGATCAGTGAGACTAATTGCCCTGATTTGCCATCTCTTAATAACTGAAGCAGTGGATTACCTGGCCTGCTCTGACATCCACATCTGAGGTATATGCACAGAAAATTCATTCCTATCTTAATGCTTTGCTTTCCTATTTCTGATCTCCTCCAGCAAAAACTTTGCTTCTTCCCAGCCTTGCACTTGCCCTGACTTGCTAGGAAAGGTGCCTCATGTTTATGTGCTCATTACTATGAGGCGTAATTAATTACATTTTGAAACCCCTTTCTGAGAGTGCTGGCTCCTCTGTGCCGACCAAGTGTGGTCTGGGCTACACTTGGAGCGCTGTATTTACGGCACAGGACTTACCCCAGATCAAAGGCAGCTGGGAAGCTGATTTATCACATCCATTTTTGCCCAAGATTGTGTTCTTTGCCCCACTCATGACACACAGAGCACATTAACTTGGTAGAAGAGGATTGCAGATGAGACTTTTGCAGCAAGCACAAAGTGAATGCTGCCTCCCACAAGCTCACACACTCACATTTAAGAACTGCCAACAAAATAAAGCCTGAAAACATGTTAACAATGTTTTCTCCTATAGACTCTATATCCACTCCTAAGTGTAAAATAATTGGGCCTGCGAGGAAGCTTTCTGAGCTGATTCAATATCATCCCAACTGTTCAGACCGTCCTCTGATAAACACATGGGCTGCAGCTGATTTAGTCAGGAACTCTGCACAAAAGCTAGCATTTAGAGAACTGGTCAATGAAGAAGCACACCTGCTGCCTACAGCAGCGAGCACGACCATTCTGGGGCAATTCAGGCTACTTTCTACATATTTTTTCCATTACTGGAAATGGCCCTTGGAATGGCAATGGCAAAAGATAATTCTCCTGGCTGGATACCATTTCACTGGATTGATACCTCTCCAAGGAAAATTCAGCAGCGCGGAATAAAGCAGCAGAAAAACATGAAGTCCACTGAAGCTAAAAACTGTGGGAGTGTTTCTCTCCCATGAGCCTGGTGACATGGTGGAACAAGGGAATGAGAGCTTCCAAAGGGCTGAGGGTGGATGCCCAACCCTGCAGTACCCCACTGGATAAAACCTGAGATAGCTAAGGAGGATCACTACGTAGACAAAAAAGCCTACTCTCACCTTATTTTTCTTCATTTTCTTCAGTTTCTCTTTGCTTTCTCTCAGCCAAAATCAGCCTTCAAAAACTCCAGTCTCTTTATTTTCATAGAATCATAGAAACACCAAGGTTGGAAAAGACCTCCAACATCACCCAATCCAACCGTCCACCTACCAATATTTCCCCACTAAACCCTGTCCCTTACCATCATGCTTTCCTCATTCTCCCATTTTTTTCTCAGAAAAGGCACATCTTTTGCTTTTACTTTCATCTCCACCTCCACATGACCTGAGCAGTCTCTTTTCTCTGTCATGTGCTATGCCTCTACTCTTTTTGCTTAGCAGTGTTGACTTTCATTTAGCTTGTGCTCTGCACTGCCTTCTCAGTAGATCAGCACAGCAAGGCAATGCGTAGCATTGGCACAACGTCAGCAAATCCTTAAGGAAAAAGTCACATGGATTTTATGGGACGGAGTTTCCAGCTGCTAACACTGCATGTCTGGGGCCAAATCCAAAGTACAGGCATTAACATGGAGGATTCCAGCTATTATTTCTATTCAAACATAATTTCTCAGGGTTTTCCTTGAAGTGCAATGGAGTGAACATGAACAGAAACGCCTGTTTCATTTGTAAGACAGAAACAAAGACTTCCACCTTGATGAAGGAAAGGAATGAGAAAATGGGACCAGAGTTTCACCCTCAAGCCTGAGATAAAATGCTTAGAAATGCTATTTTAGACAGCCTTGTTGGTATTTTGAATTATTTCAATATAGCTGCAATGGATTTCTGTGAAGATGCACAGGAACACAGACTCTCCAAATCCTAAACCTCATCTAAGTCTTCCTAAAGGACTAGAGGAAGAGTAAACCAGCCAGTGCCAAGCCACACGCTGACCCCACATGTGCAGGACCATCACCCCGTAAACACCCTGAAAGAAGCTCTTTGCCATCAGATTTGGGATGGAAGCTCCCAGAAGTTGGCAGAGAAGTGCTGCAGGTTGACACCTGAGCCCCAGGTGGGAACGTCACTGAGAAGACATTTGAAGGAATCCTTCCTCTATCTTGTGGCTGGCCTCCAGGACCCATTCCTTCCAAATGAGATGTGGAAAACTGCAGCGCTTGGCTTTATGCTGCTTGCCTGTTGCTTCCACTCTGAAACATCTCATTACAGTGGTTCCTTAAAACCCTCCTGGTGGCAAAACTCTGCTGTTTGCAATACCGCAGCAGATGGAAGGGTTTTCTTTGCTGTTTGGACCTGTGTAAGACAGATTGAGATCCAGCAGGCTTAGCAGGAAGATATTCCAGCAGAAACCCTGCCTTTCCGTACCATTCCAACCACAACACACAGCATTTTCTTCCACACACTGAATTTTAGACTGTTTTTAAGAAGATGAGAGCATCTAGTGTGCTACTGGAAAATCTGCCTGGTCACTCTCCATGATAACTTTTAAGCCATTTGGCCAACTTCCATCAAATTTAAACAATGTCTATCATAGCTGACATATGTTAAATGTATTTGGAATCTTACAGGTTTTGTGAAAATGAGTGAACTAAGCAAAACACAAGCTCCTATTTCTGCTCTGCAGAAAGGTACACCTCCCTTCTTACTGACAACCACTAACATTTAGCATTTTCCTATTTTTAAACTACAGATTAATCAATGTGGAGAGACACAGCGGAGGAAAACCAGATCCCTTTTGTCAGTAGCTCACAGAGTTCCTTGGTTCTTACAAAGCTCTGCAAGGCAACGTCTTATCAGAGCAGATAGGGCTGTGGGCAAAGCACAGTGCATTCTGCTGCCTGGAGATCATGATCATCACAATGAGATCCCAGCTGCAGCTTTGAATGACAGCACAGATGCTCCCTTGGACTTTCAAAGTGATTTATGGCCAAAAGGGGTTCGCAATGTAAATAGTGGGCAGCACTGGTAGATCATTACCTCTTGAATATATGCTCATTAATATAAAATGCTGAAGCAGCATTGGCAGGACTTGCCAGGCAAAAATTTGCCATGTTTATCAAAGAAAAAGCTAAGTACAGCAGACAAAGAACAGAACAACTCCTGTTTCCAGGCTGAGCCCACTGCAAAGGGCAATGCACACATCCAGGGTAATTCACTCCGGAAAAAGCAGAGGTTACTTACAGTGGACTTGATAGCCTGTAATTTTGATGGTGTCTCTCCCTCGTTTGCCCAGGATTTAATTCAGTCTGTAAAAGAAAGAGCACGTTGGAATCACAGTGCTTGGATATTAAAATGCCATCTCAGCAGTGAGCACACAGGGTTACATCAGATGCCCTGATGGAAAGGATTGCTTGGTAACCAGAACAGTACACAAACGGAGTCCCAACAGCTGGAGAAGCCCTCGGTGACTGCACTCACCTCCTGCAGCAAGGTCACCCTGATGGTGATGTGCACGCTGCTGGAACACACTGCTATGGGTTCTCCTCCTCTGTGGACACCACAGATTGGCAAGCACACATTCAGGCCATCTCTACTTTTAAGTAGACCATTCAGCTCCTCCATACTTACCTTCCACTGAGCTCCTAACATGAATGCACTGACCTGCACAGGGATCAGGCTTAGGCAAAGCAAGATCCCAAGTGAAGATGAACTCTGAAGAACAAGCCTGAGCATACACTACGTGCAAAGAAAAAGACAACTCCTTCACAGACATGAGCACTGCAATTCCATGAAAGAACATATGGCTCCAACCATGGCAATGGAGGAACCAAATCCTACGCTCAATGGCACTGTGCAACCCACTCTGCAGCAGGAGGGCTCAGACCCACAATAACACAAAGGCATGGGCAGAACTAAGCAGAGCTCTTCCTTGCCTATGTGGTCACAGCTCCTCTGAAACACAGAAGAACAGAGGATAGTAGCAAATTTTGGCTGCTGTTCCCAAAATACTCCTGCCACAACCCCCAACATGTCTTCAGTTGCCGCCACACTGACTTTTAATGGTGCTGTGTCCAGCTCTGGATTGTGACTTCCTTATCTCTCTGAGTCCTGTACCACAGACCTGTCCATGTTACTCAGAACCCCACGGTCCCATTCTCTTCCTCCTCAAAAATGGCCCCCATATGGGGCCATGCAAATATCTAAATGAGAATAAGTCTGGAAACTAAACACTTAGGCAAGCAGCCTCCTCTCCTCTGATGAGTGTGCCCAAGCGCAGCCATGAGAGAAATGTCATTTTTTCAAAGCTCAATTTTGCACTCCTGTTTTGCCATCCTGACTCCCAGAAGCTCAGGAAGAAGCAGAGGATGAGCGGCATGGCAGTGCCCAAACACAGCCCTGTCTCCTCCCAGTTCCAAGGTCCAAAGTGGAAACAAGTTTGGGGAAGTGTTATAAGCTCCACTGGAACCCTGCAGCTGCCACAAGCCATGGTGCAGTGAGCCCTTGTTTGGCTGGGAGAGGGCTGAAATTCCTCCTCCCTTGGGGCTTTGCATCCTAAAACCCAACCATGGCTCAGAGCACAACTCAAACCACTCACAGAGCATCAGTATCTGCAGTGAAAGACAGAGGAAAAACAAATGGGACCTTCACCCCAATGCTCTGTGGGATGGAGGAGAACAGAGCAAGACCAGGGTCCTGCTTCCACCTTCCTGCCTCCACCTTCAGAGTCGTGCTTTATGGCTGAAGAGCCACAAGTTGGACAAACCCAGCGCTGAACTCCATGCACCAATTAGGGATGTCGTCTACCTGGACTTCTGCAAAGCCTCTGACATGGCCCATCACCACATCCTTCTCTCTAAATTGGAGAGGTATGGATTTGAAAGGAGGGGCAATGACTGTTGACATGGGTGGATAGCGACCGGACAAGGGGAAATGGTTTTAAACTAAGACAGGGGAGATTTAAGTTGGATATTAGGAGGAAGTTTTTACTCAGAGGGTGGTGTCACACTGGAACAGGTTGCCCAAGGAAGCTGTGGATGCTCCATCCCTGGAGGCATTCAAGGCCAGGCTGGATATGGCTCTGGGCAGCCTGGTCTAGTGGTCCTGGATCATTATGGTCCTTTTCAACCCAGGCCACTCTATGATTCTATGATTCTATGATTCACCAAGAGCAAAGTCACACAGATATTTCTTGCTAATACCCAAGACTGATGAAGGGATTGCACCCAGCAATCAGCTACTTCCGCAAGCCACAGTTTATCCAGATGTGAGTCCAGACACGTATCACAGCTGACAAAGGAAACACTAACAGAAGAAAGGGGACATGCTCTTTAGATACAAGTGAAGTAGAGCAGATGCATATAGGCACTGCTGCAGAAAGACAAAGCCAGCAGGGGTTAATGCCAGCAGGCTCAGTATAAAGCCAGTGTGCACCTCAGGGACAGCACGTGGGTGTCCATAAGCGCACATCCCCCACAGGGTGGGCTCCATCCTCATCCCCTTCTCCTCTCACCTCACCGCCAGCTCAGTGCTGGTTTCCCACCTTATCCTGACCCCTCCACATGCAGCAGCAGCTTCGTATTTACAGCTACAACCTCTGGATGAGTGCGCCTGGTTCTCAAACCAATTCCACACGCGTAACATCTGCTGAGCTGCTCTGGGCTCGCCAAGGGCAGACAGCAATCCAGGGCTCAACTCATGTGACTTGGGCTCAATTCCCACTTCAGTTACATGTTTCCTGTGTGAAACTGGGCAAGTCATACATCTACGACCCGCGTTAGTCCCCGCTTCTAAAACGGGGATACTTCCCTATTCTGCAGATGTGATGTGAGTCATCCATGAGTGTCCGTGAGGCCCTCGGATACTACGGGAAGGGAGAGACCTGCAGAGATAAAGTATCCTCATAACTAGAAACAGACGGGGAGACCTCCAGGAGACTTTCCCTGCTCATTAAAAACTCCAGGATTGAACGCTGTGTTGGTTCATTTTTGCTTGTAACTCACGTGGCTTCAGCAGCTCCCCTTCTCACCAACCTGGGCAGCCATGGGCACCTGTACCAGGAGGAAAACAACTGTGCGCTTTGCCCATAAGGCATGTACAAATAATGACTTTCATATCTTAAAACAGTTTTTTCCATTAAAGCATCCGAATTGAAACAGTTAATTAGTGCAGGTAGTGAGCACCACCACCGGAAAACGGGCAGCATGGAGAGAGGCTTTCTGCCCAGCAAACACGGGTAAGGAAAACACCGGCTGAGAGCTCCCTTCCTCCTGGTCCACAAAGGCAGAACAGAAGACAGGGTTGTGCTATCCCAGAGCACACAGCTCTGCCCCACACACCTCCGACCTCTGGAGCGGGTTTAAGGCAGAGCAGCGGGCAGCCCATGGCAGTTCCATCTCACCCCAAACACGTGCGTGGGAGCAGGAGACTGCAGTAACGTCACTTCCATCATTAGGGACAACTGAGATTTGAAGCTGGGTTCCTGCAGACAGGAAGGTAATGCCAACACACCACTCTTATTTCCCAGAAGGGGATATTTTTGCATTCGTAATGTACCTAATCCTGTTTTCTCACACACAAAGCTCAAGAAAATGGAGTTCTTTCCCAATTTTTAAGACTAAGAGCCATTCAGCACTGGTGACTGTGAAGTGGGATTACGTGCATCACCGTCACGTCCCTCCCGAGGATTGTAACAATCTCTGCTGCTTTCACTTCTCACACACTCATTGGTGCAAAGAAGTCATTAGTGGACTAATATTTTGAAACTACTGCTGTGTAATGATTCTTACAAAATTCATCCGAATTCAGCGCTCCAGACCTGCCAAGCCCTGAGTGGGAAGCCAGCTATTGGCGAGAGGGTGGTTCTTTCCAAAGGTAATGTGACTTGCATGCAGCTAAAGCAGTAATTGCCTTTCCCTGATAATACCTTCCTCCCGCTGAGACTTAGGGTTAAACTCATGCATTGAGAAACCTTCCAAAACGTTTCTACATAGTTTCAAACCACAGGAGTGGAAAAAAAAAAGAAAAGGACAGCTACAGTTCAGATGGAGTTTACGATTTCTGCTCAATCTCATAATTGCAGGGTGAATCAGTGGGGAACGAGGTCTGAGTCAATCCCACAGTCCCTGGTCTCCTGGCCAGCAAGCTTTGTGGAGATCAGCTGAAAATGGTTTCCCTTGACCCTCCCCTGACTTATCGATGAACCACCTCGCCTTCCTGCCCTGGATGCACAGAGCCATGGCTCAGCAGCCTTGCTGCCTGCTCACTTCTCCATTTGTGCTAAATCCAACCAACTCTTGGATAACGGAAACATAAAAGCAAAAGCCAGGTACACTGTGTGTCCCAAGTAATTTCAGCAGGTGAGAAGCAGAATATTGCTTCAAGACAAAGCTTGCCTTTCTGCAAGGCTGCACGCAAAGCCCCCATGGAGCAAGGCGATCCCATGCCACTGGTCCTTGGGGTCAAACACTTGATCCTGGCTTCATCTATTTACAGGTAGAAGAGCAGCCTCAGACCTGCAGCAGTCAGACAGAGTCCAGGTCACAAAGCTGTTGCTTTGCATGCGTAGGAGACCGGGCTCATCTTGCTCATCACTTCTCACATCTTGTAAAGTCCCATGCAAATACACCCGCCCCACAGAACCCGGTGCTGGAGGCAGAGCACATCATCTGCATCCGCAGTATGCAGCAGTGATTTTAGCAGTCAGTGCAAAAAAATGGACCCTGTAGCAACGACCAAAATGAAAACAAGCTCATCCCAACACTGTTCATTTCACCCTGCAGTGATGTACTGGGAGTCCCAGGTCCTGGCTCCTGGCTGCTCACCTGGGAGGACTGGGTCTATCCCACCAGCAAGGAACTCATAGCTGTGTGTAATTATAAGATTAATTCCCATGGCAGAATATTCCCCAGTGTTTTACATGCACAGATTTTAGCCACCCAAGGTTTGGACCCCACACCAGACTACATCACTCCTGTATGGTTCTGCTTCATAAGGGTACACAGAAAGCTCTGCAAAAAGGTCGCAAGTCTGCTCTTTTCAGATTGGAGAAAGTAATAAACTGGACTGCAGAGGTGTCTGACCAAGAGAGATCATAGGCTCATCCTCCCCGTGGGGAACTCATCCTGCAGCCAGGTCTGGGGTTTGCCCCAGGGATGTCCTTGCAGGACACAGATGGGGCAGTGACGTCGCCTTCAGGTTTGCAGGACCGAACAAAACCAAATGAGGAGTTTAAAGACAGCACAAACAATGCAAGGCAACTTCTAACATTCACATTTCATCTCTGCTCCTGGATAATTTTACTCCGCAAGCTATTCTACAAACTGCTCTTTGTCTCATTAACAATAAAACAGAAGCAATTAAGCAAAACGCAATAAAACCTCAGCAAAATCAAATTCAAGCAGCCTCCAAGATCATTGCATAACCTCGCCAAAGCGACAGAGTGATCTTTCAAGTTGACATTGCAAAATGCTTGCAGTTTGCTTTGAATACCAAAGCGAGGGGAAGAAATGCTACAAAAAACGCCTGTATGCAAACGCAGCTCTCCCTGCAAGTGGGGGCTGCTGGTGGTGGGAGCTGCACTGCTGCCTATCCCTGTGCAGAATTACTCCACTCCGAGGCCACAGTAAGGCCCCCTCTATTTGCACAGCGTTGACTATGCAAAATGGGGATGCAAAGCATCCGTTCCAGAATGCATTTGCATCTCTCTGTGCACAGACCTCAAAGAGAGTAACAACGCACAGCTCCAGCAAGTTGACAAAACAACGACTGCTGAGGTTTCGCTGGTTTGGGTTCACTGTTCTTTCAGTACTGCCACATACTTACACTCAAACTGATGCCCTTTTTGCCACTGACCTATTTATTTCTTTTTTTTCCCAACAGTTTTATACATGCTTACATACAGGAGTTTCAATTTCCTGTCCTTTGGAGGTCTGCAAAACTGAGCGCTCTTCTTCCAGCTGTGTGTCCGTGGGACAGCAGAACCGAGCTGCACGCAGCTAAGTGCAGATCTTAGAATCACAGAATCATCACAGGATCATAGAATCGTAATTAAAATTGGAAAAGTCTTCTAAGATCATCAAGTCCAACCACCAACCCATTGATGCGCCATGCCACCTGCAAGGCTGTGATGCTCCTGCTTGGCTTTGGCTAGCCCACACATATTGACTTTTTTAATATTTTTTTTTCCTTTTAATGTTTTCTCTTTTACACTCAAAATCATTAAATATCTCTGCGTTTTTGTCATTTCCTTTTCTGGGAAAACAAAGTAAATTCACAGGGCTCCAGCGAACTCTTGGAACACGCACAGGGCTGCATCCTTCCAGAGTTCAGTGCCAGGCCCTGGTAAAGGTGAGAGGCGTTTGAAAGGCAGCCAGGAAAATCTGGAGTATCACATTTGACATGCACAATGTCGAAATAAGCCAAAAGCATGCAGGCCACAATCTGCAGAGCTCCTCGCAGGGACAACCGATGGCTCTGCTCGCCGCAGCATTCAGCAAAACCAATGCACGCTCAGCAGAAAGCTCCCACAAAAAAACCATGAAATGTTTGAAAAGTTTCTCCCTCTCAGCTTGCTGATTTTTTCTTTTCCCCCCATGCTGAGAAGAGAGGGATCAGGCTGGTAAAGTACTGATGAAGTATTGCTACTGTGGTGTTTGCCATTGCTTTGGCTTTAGGAGCGCTGTGCTGATAGAGGATCAATGCTGAGCTGCTCGTTGCTGGCTCAGTCCTTTGCTAAGGCATTGCCCAGGGAGCTGCAAGCAGGAGGGGAATGGAGAGAGCACATATGGAGTGTGGAGAAGTCCTGAAAATGCCCAGGCACAAAGAAAGCAGAAAGCCCAATGAACTTCTGCCCAAAAAAATGCAGTATCACGGCATGCAGGAAGGGATCCTCTGTCTTTAACTCCAACTTACATCTCTCTATGCCAAAGAAATGAACTTATCTTAAAAAAAAAAAAAAAATCCTATGAAAAATACAGTAAAATTGAGCAAATTAGAGCAAACATATCTCATCCCTCGGATACTCAAGCCTGGGAGTAGGCCTGGGGTAACAAAACTGACCTGCAACTCCGTCCCCAGAGATGTCCACCAGCAATGGCTTCGAGAGGTGGGAGCTGGTCCCTGTCCTGCCACAGCCGTGTGCTCGGCCGGGTCATCCTGCAGCACAGAGCCTGTGCCCTGCACCATGTCCCCATGAGGGGACACAGCCGGCAGCAGGCCACCTGCCCTGGATGCTTGGCTCCAGCAGTGGGATTGGGTTACAGCCCTGTGCGCACCACGCACTGGGCAGAGCCAAAGGATTTCATTTTTACAGGACAGGGTCCTACTGTCACTTTTGTAACTCCAGGAGCGGTTCCATTGACACAGACCCATCTCTTGCACCACCCAGAGGGAGTGCTACCTCCATGCTACTCAGGATGAGTTCCTAGGTCTGCAGCTTGCCCAGAGGCTCACACGTGGAGGAAATCAGCTTCCTCCTCCTCCTGCAGAAAGGGAGTTCCTTTTTCTGCCTTCAGCTCCTCATCAGGTCTCAACTGCTTCAGTAGGACTGGAAAGAGTCAGAACTTTGCTGGGAGACCTGCGGGGAAACCCAAGCAGAGCCCATCCTGGCTGCCCTACCCAACAGCATCACCCCAAGTTGCGTGGCTGATGACCATATGTGATTGAAATCTGATTGAAATCGAAGGACTCATCATTACAGATCCCATAAACCCTTCTGAGCAGCCACAGCCTGAAATTCCCACAGCTTGTTGACGGGAGGTTTGTCTTTTCTCGATGCCCATGCTCTTGCCCAGTTCCCCTCTCTCCAGTCACAGGGTTCCAGCCCCGGAAGCAATGCATTGAGCTAACCAGCTTCCTAAGTGATGTAATAAGGATACAAGATAATACAGATATCCACATGCATTATTAATTCTCAGAGTAAGGATGATGCAAAAGCAGGATGTAGAGAATCACTGCCTCCATCCACAGCCCCCAGACAAGAAAAATCAGGAGAGAGCTCTTCAGAGCAGCGTGCTACTTTCTGGATGCAGCACCACCACACAATGCTGTATTATGCCAGTCTGGAATTTTAGCGAAAATAATTGAATAAGGAAACTTCCCCCACTGATTCAGGACCAAAAAAAAATCTGCAATATCCCTCAGTTGTGTGTGTGCACACACACCGGTGTGCATCAGTGATCCTGCACTGCACGCTGTGAGGACGCATCACCATTGGCAGACCCCGGTGCTCCTCACACCCAGGCAAGGAGGTTTGGGTGAATGTCACATTCTGAGCTCTCGTGCTGATGGGAAAGGCCAAGCCAAGTGACAGAAAAGAGGAATAATTTAAAATCAAGATGTAAATTTGTCTAACGGGAAAGAACGAAAAAAGATGACTGAGTTTGGAGGGAATGCTGTTAGCTTTGTAGGAAGAAGAGAATCAAGTCTGAACACTGCTTTTGCTTCCTTCCTTGTCATCACAGAACTCCCCTGTACGCACATACAAAAATACACCTTGTGCAAGTGAAACGAACCAGTACTTAATGAGAAGCAGAATGGCTTTGGGGAAATTTCCCAGGTGACTGACCTCCTATTAACAGATGCTTCTTGTGGATGAATGCAAATATTTAAGCAGGGACCCCGTTGGCACCATATCCGCCTATTCCTGTTTTTCCCTCATCAACCTGTTCCTCAGGAACCCGCAGCACCAGCCCACCCTGCAGGAAAACAAACAGAGCAGGGCTTCCCACATCTCCTCCACACCACAGAGTCTCCATTCTTTCAGATCACCTTAGAATAAAACATCAATCAAAAATTTCCAAAAAATCCCACCAAGGATGCAGCCGGATCAAATATTTGCCCTGCACCACCGTTTCTCATGGGCTCCCAATGGGCTTCCAATGGGCTTCCAATGGGCTGCTGTGGCTGGGGTGGGTTGTTCCCCCTCGGTGGGACAAAGTGAGTGAACACACAGCAGTGACACAGGACAAGCAGCACTTCTTCAGCAAAATGAAGACCTGGAGCCCTCTGCCTATGTCTTAGATACAGTGGGCACTCTCAGCTTTAAAGCCGATTTGTAACAAGGAATCGTGTCAAATTTTTTAGAGCTCCCATTGAAGTTTTAGGAAAAAAAAAAAATCACCAAAAAGCCTGGCTGTCTGAGTACACCTCGGCATCCATGAGAAGCAAGTCATTTTTTTTTGTATTAGTATTTTTCTTTTCTTATTAGTATCTAATTGGCCACCGAAACCTGCCTGACGAAAGTAGCTGCAGATGAAACTGGTGGGTTGAAAAAGGATACCGAGAGTCCCCATTTTTGTGGAGAGCAGTTGGGAAAGTTTCATAGCTTTCTCTGAATCACAGAATGGCTTAGGTTGGAGAGGACCTCCAAGATCACCCAGTTCTAACCCCATGCTGTGGGCTGGTTGCCCCCCACCAGATCAGGCTGCCCAAGGGCCCCATCCAACCCGGCTCTGAAAGCCTCCAAGGATGGGGCATCTACACTTCTATGAGCAGCCTTTTTCAAAGTAGTTGTGGATGCCCCAGCCCTGGAGGAGTTCACATCAAAAGGAAAGGGAACTTCTGCACAGCTTTCACCACCATTCCTACAGAGCATGGATATCCTGCTCTCACATCCAGGGCCTGGAGAGATTGCCCATAGCACTTCAGAGCCATATGCAAAATGACATCTTAATGCAGATCAGGAGAATGAGAACGCTTCAGTGACACCAAGTTCCACTTTCTAATCCTAACAGACCTTATGGAATTTGCTTCTAATAGCTAATTAATTGAGAATCAGCCAATTGTGCGTACATTTATTATCGCGCTTCTAACAAAATAAAGTGTGGCTTCTGTTTAATTAGAAATGAGCTCACACCGGTGGCCACAGACACCTTTAAAACATCTTTTAGCACTTTTCAGCTGAGCTCTGAGTTGGAATGACATTAAGGAAATGCCATGGAGGTCAAATATTACCGGTTTCAATGTATATAAATATTTTTCAAAGCTTGGTCTCACATCCCTAACCGAAGAAGGTTGATAGATCCGTGTGCACAGTCATCCAGGAAATCTGACTCAGATAATATTCCCTCTGCTTAGTACAGGGCTCAAGAGAAAACTCGTAGGCTTCAAAATGTTTGTTTGATGGTATTCGTAAAAGAATTGTCTTTGGCAAGAAAAGAAAGGATAAAGATTTTCATTAACACTTCCACCCTGATGTTGGTTTTTTTGTTGTTTTTTTTTGTTCGGTTGCTTTGTGTTGGTTTTTTTCTTTTTTTAAAGCAGGTCACCTTTTTCTAAGAAATTAAAGCAACAGATCTTAAACACACAGAGATTCTAGATCCCAAAATTACCACAGCTACTAATCCCAAAACATTCTGCCTTGTAAAGCCTCAGGAGGAAGAATTCCTCAAAAAACTGTACCCAAGAAGAAATCTCCTACAGGTTAAGCTGCTAAGGGATCACAAAGAGCCCTCGTTATTTTAGCGTAAGCAAGAAATTTTCTGACAAAGATCACAACAGGCTCCACATCTAAAGTTTAGATCAAGTGGCTGCTTAAAACAAAAATAAAAATAAAAACAAAGCTTGGCAAAATGGATATCCAGCCAACGTCCTCCTTTCCTCCTGACTACGCCACATTATCATTAGAAATAGCAAGAGAAGTTTGTGGCAGTGTTGATACCCCAGAGTTTGTCAGACACTTTGAGCAGACCCAGTCAGCCTCACACCAGAGCTGCAATAGGTTCTCCTGGTGCATCAAGAGCAGCGAGAACGTCTTGCATAATTTCACCTACAAAGCATAGCACTGAGCCTCTAAGCAGCAACTTTCTGGCCAGAGAGCCACTGAAAGGTAGCCGCAGCTACCTCCACCTTTACCTAATGGTAGCTTAAAATATTTATGGCAAGTTTTTTTGTTGGGTCCATGGAAACATGCATTAGAACTATCCCATTCCGAAGCACCAAGCATTGTAACAACACTTCTGTCTCCCCCTCAATGCGCAGAGCAACGTTTGCAGATCAGGCAAGTCTGGGATTGCCTCCAGTCTTTATAGGAAAGGGTTTGGGGGTTTGTTTTGTTTTTAAAAGAAGAAGAAACAACTCATTATTGAAGGGCCAGCATTCCTGCTTTATGCGTAGCACTAGTGGGCAGGAAAGAATAGCTACAGGCCTTGACCTTCCTCTGCTGATGCAGGTCTGTTTTAGGGCTGCTATCTCTGCAGGCTTTAGGCAGCAGGCAGCAGAGGCTGGCTTTGTCTGAGCAGGACAGTTATAGCAGCACAAGCATAGAACTGTGGGGGACTGGTTCAGAAAAAGGTGTTGGGTGAGGTTTCTTCTTGCCCCCGAACAGATGGCTCCGGTCACATCTCATTAGGGAGATCTCTTGTTAACGTAGCCAACAGCGAGGTCGGGGCTGCAGGAAGAGTTCACAGCTTTAAATAGAGCGAGTGACATCGTCAGAACCACCTGGTCCAGCCATCAGCCACGGTGCAGGTCAACAACACTGCAACGTTTGCAAGAGTGAGTCATGAAAGGACAGGAGCTTAGGTTTCCCCAGCACCTTGCTGCTGGCCATGGGCCGCCCAGGAGCCTCATTCCTCTGCTCTCCGGCTGCAGCTCCCAGCGAGAACCTCAGTGCACACCTCCAGACACACACCCAGCTCCCTCAGCCTTTCTTCATTGGAGAGGTGCTCCAAGCAACTCATTGGCCATCTGCATAGGAGCCCTCTTCTGAGGAACCTGAAACGTTGACTTCAGCTTTGTGCCTTGCAAGATTTGCCTTTTTCAGTTTTCTGCCTTCATTCACGAGCAACAGGACCGTGTAGGAGGAGAGCCATAAATATATGGCGCTGCTCTTGTTATGGAGAAGATGCTTGGGTAGGTGAGTGGTATGACTGCACTGCTGACAAGAGAGAAGCAAACTTTTTTTCTTCTCTTTCCTAAAAGTCACTTTGGAAGATATTGTTCCTTCTTACAGCAAAAGTAAACTTCTTAGAACCAAACCTGAAGGTTAAGAAGAGGGCCTCAGGAAAAGAAACAACACGTCATCCAAGAAGGTGGGAGTTCAAGCCTGGATGCAAAAGTGTTAAATTAAAAATACACCAACTGCGTGATAATTCCACAAGAGCTTATTTGTCTTCACAGTTAGGCTCTGAACAGCTCACAAACCAAACACTGTGACCGGCAGAGGCTACGTGGGCCACCCTAACAGTGATGAACTGGTGTGCAGTAAGTGCAGCGTTTGTTTGGGGAATTTCTATTCTTAGTTCTAGACAAAACAGCAAAAAACGTAAATGCTACTACAGAGAGATCGTTTCAGGAAAATGATTGCATCACATCTGAGGTCTTTGATTTCTTTGGAATGAGTGTTTCCAGGAAGATTACAAGTTTGATTTTCAAAAGGTGATGCTACGATCTCATGTGGTCTTCAGAGACCCTCAAATATAAAGATCAGAAGACAGCGTGATAGAGGAAAGAGTCTGACAGGCTGCTCAGCACAGGCCAGAGAACTCTCTGACATATCTGCATCAAGATTATCACTTGTCTTCGACCCTTAGTATCCCTTACAAAAAGCAAAACCAGCCTTGATTTAAAGACTGCAAATGATGGTAGACAAAGCATTTCTCAGTGAAGATGTTCCACTGACTGACTGCTCTGCTAAGATTCTGTTCCTGTTTTCTAGTCTTACTCTGTCTGGCTTCACGGCCCAAAGACTGCATCAATAACATTAAACAGCAGAATAGGGGTTTTTTTGTTGGTTTTACTTTTCAATGAGAAATACCCTGTCTGTCACAAGGTCCGCATGCCCTCCCTAAAACCAGCCATATATGTTGTAATTCCCCACCTACAATTACTATTTGAGATCTATTTGGGGCAAGAGAAACATACTTCAAATTTTAGACCTTACACAAACCAAAACACAGAGAATTCTTGGAAACACGCTTCTTTTCAATCAGCCTTCTATACATTGAGCACAAGCTTTCTAGCTGCAACTGGTTCTGTGGTCTGCAGGGCTGCCTGTGACACTGTGGAACAGCTTTTGATGAGCAGCAATGGTCAGGAGCCAGAAACCATCATAATTTTCTCTGGCCATTGAGACCTTATGGTGTTGATGGTCAACAGGAAAAAAAAAAAAGGCATTTCTATTCTTTGCAAAACAGCTGACATTCCAGCTTATATTATTTTTTCTACAGCACCAATATTTGAAAAATGTTATTTTTAAGTACTACAATCAAGAAAAAGACGTAGTTTTTTTTTTTTTCTTAGAAACTGCCAGGCCTAATAACCACAGAGCACCCAAGATCCCGAGCTGAACGCTCTACAACCACCAGCCCCGCAGTTCCCTCCCAGCTCCCCAGCGCGCATCCCGAGGACTAGTGCTCTACACAGCGATGTTTTTAAAGTTCTGTTCCAGTTACTTAAAGCAACAAGAACTCTGCAGGGCTATTATAGCAATTTAAAAAGTAAACTGAACAGGGAAGCCAGGCTGGTTCCATCTGGCTGACAGATTGAACGGAGCCGAGACGCGCTCGCTATTTCAGGACGGACTCGGGGCAGGGGTAGGCATTGAGACCAGCTCACCCCATGGCACAGAGGCACTGGTTTACCCGAAGACACTGTACAAATATTTTGCTGAGCTGCGGAAGGAGGAAGCTCCCCGGCCCTGTGCCGCCGTGTGTCACGATGGGTTCCCAGGCACAATGCTCAATGAAGGCTATTATGGGGAAGGGTGTTTATTTCACATTGCAAAGCGGTTGCCAGAACACACAGTCACACATCTTACCCAACGGCCCTGCGGGCTGCCACGGAGAAACTCCTCTCGGAAAGAGAAGGAGACGATTATGTTGCCATTAACTCTTTGGCAGCGGCACTGGGGCGTCCCCACTCCCAGCACTGCTTAAACCCCAGACAGAGCAACACTGCGGGGACAAACCTTTAATGTCATTATGGACACGTGAGATTAGGGCTCTCCTCTCCTTCTCAGTGATTTTATCCTTTTGCTTGCTCATCAGCTTTGATGTTCTGCAGATGATCTCCTTCCCTCCTCGGGACAAAAGGGCTGAAAGGGCTGCACTGTAGCACTAATCAGGGCAGATCTAATCATCAGCTGAAGGGCTGCTGGTTTGTGATGTTGTTTTGTTTTCTTTTCCCCTGAGTATTTAATTTTCACTCCAACTGCCATTTTCTTAATGATGACAAATGAAGGAAACACCCAGTTAAAAAGCCTTGTCCTTGTAAGTAAAAACACTGCTCAGCCTCAGCTCATGTCCCGCTGTGCACGCTCTTCCTTTGATAACAATTCTAATTTGCTTTAACTGGTTTTCTTGCTCCAGGGTGATTGCTTTCTTTGAGGCAGCCACTCCCGAAATGCACAGTAAATAGGATCAGAATTGGGCCCCAATTCAACCCTCTGCTCCTATCCCAGTTGCCAGTTCAAAACTTGACAACTTTATTGAGAAGTCTTTCTGATCCCAGGATCCCAAAGGCACCACCAAGTGAATCCTTGACAACTTCACAGAAATAAGAAATTATCATTCCCCTATTACAGCAGCAAACACAGGATCCTGGAGAAGCATTGTGTGACAAGCTGACAGCAGAGCTGCACCCAGACGTCCTGTTTTGCCTCCTTTATCACGATAAGTTTCTTTTTCCATTCTAAAGAAGCATGCTGTGAGCAAGCAGTGATACTTTCCTACCACTTCCCATGCAACAATCTTTCCTTTGAATATGTGCTGAAGCCTTACTGCTTCTTCCAGGGAGGCAATAGGATCGCCAGCTGCTTTGGTGCAATGTGCTGCAGGTTAATGCTGCCTGGAGCTTGGCATGGTGGCAAGAAGCCTGGAGGTGCCACCACAATCTGAGTGGCATATTCGTTGGAGGAGGGCAGGAGTTAGAGGTTCACGCACATTGCCTTCAGCATGGCTGGCATTTGTATTGCTGTCCTGAAGGTGGTAGACTGGACATCATCATTCCTGAGAAATCTGGTGTTTCAAAGACACTTGACTTCAAGACAACCACTTTGAGATCCCACCACGCTCATGGATGTAAGAGACTTGCGGTTATTGGCATTTGTCCCATAGAATCATAGAATTATTTGAGTTGGAAGGGACCTTTAAAGGCCATCTGATCCCACACCCAGCAATGAACAGGGACATCTACAGCTCCATCAGGGTACTCAGAGCCTGGTCCAGCCTGACCTTGGGTGTCTCCAAGGATGGGGTATCCACCACACCTCTGGGCATCTCAGTAGCCTGTTAAAAAGACTTGAGACATTCCTGCTCCTTGGATACCTTTGGCCCTTTCTCCTTGCCTCTCATTCACCCCTCAATCACCTTTAGGGCGTACTAACTCCAGGAGATGACATGTCTTTTCTTTGTGAGGTGTTGGGGTGGCTGGCTGTGCACGGAGAGGCCATGACGTGGCTCAACAAAGACTCATTCTTCTTAACATTAAAAAGAGAACGAGCTTGTCCCGTGTGCTGGGAGCTCCAGCAGAGAAGCTGCTCCCACCCCAGATGCTGAGATATCTGAGGACAGTGTGGAAGGGCAGAATCATCTCCTGCCCTCTAGATATGTCTGCAGTGCTTCTCTCCACCTCACCTCATACCATTGGCTCATGCACTTCTCCCCTGTAGCTCTGAGCTCATGCACAAGTTTTAAATCTCCACCTTGTTTCCCGGAGAAACCATCTCTTTCCTCATTACTCTCCTTGGCCATTATTTGTCATTGAATGTGACAATGGCATCAACTCTCAAAAGCACTGTAGGATGCTCTCCACGTACAGAATGCATTGTGTTAGCTACCAGACACCTACAAGAAAGAGAGCTCACCCAGTGTTCAACGTGACACTTCAACCCTAAGGGAAAAGCCAGCTACCATAGAGCTAATGCGATCTTCTCAACTACAATCAGCAGCTCACCAGTGTCGCCTCACCCTGGGGTAAAACTAGTAAAGCTCATCTTCTTTCTATGAATCATGCTAAGAAAACAGCCACAATTAAACTATAAAACACTGCTGTCACAACGCCGGCTTGTGTGGGACTTTTTATTTTTAGAAGCAGCTTAAAATAGAGCGTTATTACCTTGTTGAAAACATCGCCTCTGTGTTTTGGTGAAGGCTGACATAAAGGTGACACACGTTGCTGTGCAGAGGCACTTCACAGCATGCGCCAGGAACAACTGAAAACACAACACGTGTGCACCCCTGGCATGGATGGTGCAGGCTCCAGCTGGATCCTGGCACAGGGAGCCAAGGACATCCTTACTGAGGTGTCTACCAAAACCCACTATGGATCATCGGATCTCTGCCAAAACCAATCCCTGCCCACTCTGCGCCTTCGTGTGCTCTTTACCTTTCCATGAAAAATGGAAAATTCATCAGTGGGGACGCTGTTGGATCCCGGCTAGACGAAACGCAGAGGATACACCTTAAAAACAACACAGGTTCACGGCGCTCTGAAGCCAAGCAAGAAAAGAAGAGCTGAATTAAAATGAAAGGGAAAACAGGAGTTGAAACTTTCCCATGTAACTGACAAAGGGGCAGAGCGCCCTAACAGGGTGGGGAAAAAGTTCTCATCTTCAGGCTTACAGAAACCCAAAGTCATCTTGATATTTTGACTGAAATGTTCACTTTTGAGTGGTGAATAAATATGAAAGGAAAACAGAGGGATGAATCTGATGGAAAATGACCTCATTTGTTTGATACTGCTCTGCAACTTTTGCTCTAAGCACATACATATGGGCAAGCACATACGCAATGCCCTACAGTTTGGTTTTGTGAAAATCTGAACGGCTCTTCAGAAACGGAAAATGGCAAAAGAAAGAAGCATTAAAAAAAAGAGAGAGAGAGAGAGAGAGACAGGAAAAGTGAGTGGCTTATGCAAGTGAGAAAAGCTATGATTTTTGGTGAGACACACCAGTGGAAAATTACAGAAAGAAAAAGCCGCGTGTGAGATGGGGCAAGGATGCAACACAGACAGCGGTCTGTGTCCTACCAGGAGATCAAAAGCAGAACCAGGCTGCTGCCAAACGGGGAGATCTGGTACAAGTGTCAAAAAAAGGAGCAGCAGGAGAGAGGAACCTTGGGTGAGGACATCGCACGGGGGTAGCGGGGCCACCTCCGGATGGGCAGCATGGGGACGGTGACAGGAGGTGGATGTAAGAGGAGATGGAGAAGCGGTGGCTGGGTCTAAGTGCTGGAGGCAATGTCGTTCTTCCTCAAAGCCCAGCCAGCCACAGATGGGATACACTGCACCACGTGAAAGAAACCTAAAATATTACCGAAACTTTTAGAGGTTTTGAACAAAACTCTTCAGACATGTTGGTTTTATAAATAAAAGCCAGACAGATAAACGAACCATAATTAATCTGATTAGGGTTAGTGCAGTGGTGGAAATCACTGACTGCTACAGTAAGCAGTTTTTTCCCCTCTCTAGAAAGAAATCCCTTTGTGCACCTGCTTTTAACACCACCAAGCAAGATAGCACATCCAAACACAATTCAATTACAGTCAGGAGAGATTTCATCCACTCAGTGAAATGCAATGAATAAACACAAAATCACTCACATTATGTCCTCTCTACAGGGATATTTAAGGCTTCTTCTCCCATAGTAAATCAGTTTTATGTAGTTAGTGTCCTTGAAAACACCACACTGCAAGCCTGTGTTCACAGAACTCCATTTCTTCTCAAGTTCTCGTAACTTTGGGTAAGACACAGATCACAGAGGAGGGGACGAGAAATCAGCATTTCTCATTGAAGCTCACTCTGTGATCTTAATGCAAGTGCTGCCCTTCTGTGCCTCAGTTTCCCTCTTTGCAGCATGCAAGTGCTATTTCTGAGCCTATGAAACAGGGGCTGGAAATCCTCATTCACATCACGTCTATGAAGTCAGAGATGAAAGACAAGAGCTGTTCCAACTTAAATTCCCAGAAACAGCAGATGCCACAGAGGAGGTGACGTAGAAAACCAAGAGCTGCTCTGACAAACACTGACATACATTGAGGTGTGGCTAACGGCAAAACCTAGTCTTATGCTCTTCTCTTGCAAGGAAACAAGAAGCTACCTCTTGTCTGAGTTCATTTGCTGCTGAACACCTTTGGGCTCCCTCCGCTGTTTCTGTTTTAATTTCTGATCTGTTGAACGCTGACTGCTATAGGGACACACGCAGTGGCTGTGCACTCTCTTTTTGGTCTCTGTGGGCACCATCAGGCTCTGCCTCTTTCTGTTATAAATACAATTTTGGTCTATAAATCTCTATTTATAAGACCCCACGGAAATCCATAAATCCTAGAGTATCACCCTTCATAGAATCACAGAATCACCGAGGTTGGAAAAGACCTCTAAGATCATCCAGCCCAACCATCCAATATTTCCCACTAAACCATGTCCCTCAGCACAACAGCTAAACGTTTCTTGAACACCTTTGCCACCACCAACATTGCGGCTCTTCAACCACCCTGCTGCACAAAAGGGGTGTGAACAGAAGGTGGGTTTTTCCATGAAGAAGGCAGGAGAAAAAAAATGCAGCAAACACTCAGGAGAAAGCCAACTTGCTGATTTTGCAACAACACAGATCTTCTACTCTTTCAGCCTCCCGGCCCCGCACAAAACCCACATTGTTCAAGCACCACATGGGAAATAAACATATTTCTCATGACAAAACTTCAAAGGGGCTGATAACATCTCTCGCACTGGGACACAAATCTCATCATCCCATGGAGCCTCGTTGCTTTTTGTACCTCTTACAGGGCACGCACAGTGCTGGACATGGGTGTCCTGGGGACTGTCCTAGGTCCAGCACAATTCACTGTTATCAGAATGGGTTTCAATGACGGAACATGGTATGCTTACTAAAAGTGCGGCTGATACCAGGCTGGGACGGGCTGCAAGTACTTCGGAAGCCAGGATTAGGATTCAAAATGCTCTTGGTAAGGAGTAGAAATGGTCTGGAAAAAAAAATAAAGAGAAAAAGAAAAAGACAATTCAGGAATGACGGGTGAACAGTACTAAGGCAGGAATAATCAATGACAAGTCACAGGGGAAATAACTAGCAACCTGCAAGGATCTTTTCTGTAATTATTTTTATTTTTTTTAGGAAAAGGATCTCAGGATTCCAAAGGATCACTGACAGAACCAGAGCTGTACGTTATCGGGTTGCTGCTGTATGACCAAGCATCACTCTGTGATGCACAGAGATGGATACTGCTCACCAGATACACAGAGGGAAGCACTATTAAAGTCCTGATACCGGACACCGCATCTCAATAGAATTGTAAAGAAAGTCCCAACGTGGACAGCAAGAATGATGAGAGGCCACGAAAGCACAGACTGAGAGTGGTGCAATCTCAATAGGACTCTTGGGAAATATTAAAGTATGCTCAACAGAGGTCTTGCTTGAATCTCTGCAAATGCCTCGCTTGTGGCTGTATGTAATAGGATATCACACTATTCACATCTTTGAACAAACCTGCCTTCCCACGCAGCATGCAAAATATTTGTTCACAGGTGAAAGACTGCAACGTGAGTGCTGAAAGCACCAATTACGCCTAAGGAGGAGTAACCTGCACAGAATGAGATGGGGCTGGAGGGCGGGGTTGGGTGGTGGATGCAAGCACTTCTAGCAGTTGTTCTGTACCTCCCACAAGCTGGCAGGTTGCTCACCTGCAAGGGGCTTACATCTTCCTACTGTGATGTTGCTCCTCTACCACTCAGGCATCCCCAGGGCATCCCTAGTCACAAAGAACAACCAAAATGCCATAGGAATAACAACAGCTGGCCTCATGCCTTGCTGATGCATAAACACTTAAACAGGTCTGTGACAAGCTGAAGCTCCAGCTTTTATCCCAGTTTAGCTGGGGAGCATCCTATGAATCAGGTAGGTTTCTACTGATAAACTGCATCATTCTGAACTGGGAGGCATCTGTCCCACCTGGGTGGTGAACACAGAAAATCAGATTAAAAGGAAAAAGGGAAAAAAATGCAGGAAAAAACAAACAAACAACAACAACAAAAAAAAAAAACAGAAAAAAGCAGCGGTCCAGATACTTGAGACAGAGTAGCTTTTATCACCCTCTCTAATGAGGCCACGTGCTTTCTATCTCCAGGCAATGACACTGTGCAAGCAGTTTGAACACAAATTAAAAATTCATATCCCTGCCACACTGCCCTCACTGAGCCAGGGGAGGGTTGGGGCTCCAGAGCCCTTCCCCTGTTTCTGGAAGAGGGTGGCACTGCCATCAGTGCTGGGAGGTCACTGCTCCGGCTGTCCTGTGGCAGGTGCCTTCATGCAGGGAAAGGCCTTGCTTTTGTGTTAAATAACTGCTTGCAAAATGTAGGAAAAAAAAAAAAAAAAACTGCAAAAGCTGAAAAAAATCTCTATTTGAGGTTGAAAGCGACTTTGTAAATCACACAACTGCTCCAGCACGGAGATGTCTGCAAACCTCCTTTGCAATGGCTCGCGGCCATTACCAATCATTTAGCGTTGCTTTCTGACTGAGCTGTAGCTCCGCGCTGCTGCTGGCGGGACATCTCATCTCCCCCAGCAGTGCTGCATCCCGAGCAGATGCACAGGTCACATTAAATGAGAAACTGAAAGCACCTCAGGTCTCGGTGCAGCAGCAGCGAACAAGAACTGGCGATGCTCCGCTTCTCAGGGGTGACGCTGCCCTGAGTTAGTGGGTTTCTGTAGCTGCTGTTCCTCCGCTAAGAAGAAAAACTGAACATTAAAAAAAATCCACCATTTCTGTGCTATTTCACCCAGCTGACAGGAAAGAGCTGGAAAAATCCATTGCTTCTGAGCTTAATTACATCCGATGCTTCTGAGGGTGAGGGAAAAGAGTACTTCATGAGCCAAAACCAAAATGTTAATATATTATACTGCAGCAAGAACACAGCAACTTCAAAGCTTCCCCTCCCTACACCCTGAAGTGCGAAATCAGAGATTTTTCCCCCCAGTAATGCTTTTTGCTCATTTCCTGCCTGGCTCCATACTCTTATAACAATGAATCAGGGCTAATTAACATCAGTGTCAAGATTAAGATCGTGTATAACAAGGACTTTCTTGTCATCTTGCAGGGAATTAAACTAATGATGGGCTGACCACACTGCTGACTTGGGCTAACACTCTCCACCCATGGGGAGGTGCTGATCCCAGGAGAAACCAGACTGCCCCCGAGCACAAATCCCTGCTCTGGGGAAATGCAGACGATCCAGAACCAGGTTGATTCTTTGTTTTCCACACACCTCTTACAAATCCATCCTCACCATTTATGTTCACGTTCCTAGGAGGGAAGCAAGAAGTCATACACAGTCTGAAGCCATGCTCTGAGGTGAGATGCACTTCTAGCAAATGATCTTGCAAGCCACCAGCAAGTAGAAAAAATGAAAAATAAGTCTAGCAACATATGGAGTTCTGAAATTAGTGACAAGCAGCTGAGAAGAAAGTTTCTCTGGATTCCACTCCAAATATGAACCTCTGACCTTACTAGGTTCCATATTCTCATAAGGTCATAAAATCACAGAACCACAGAATGGTTGAGTTGGAAGGGACCTTAAATATCACAAAACCATAGAATGGTTGGGTTGGTATGGACCTTAAATATCACAAAACCATAGAATGGTTGGGTTGGAAGGGACCTTGATCCAGGTTGTTCATTATCAATTGAGCTATGAACTTTCAGGTACTTTGCATGACCAAGACAACAAAAAGAACTTGTCTTTCTCATCTACTGGGCTACTGCAGCTCATATCAAGTGTGCTCAAGGAAAAGGTGGTGTGAAAGGGTGGGATACATTCCCTAGAGGAGACACAGACAGCTCAGACTTCACCTGGTAGTCCAGCTAAGGCCATGGCTTCACGTGAAGACCCATGGGAAATCATCAGCCCACCCTCTTCTCCCAGCTTTTACGTACACACTTAAAATGCAATGTTCTCAAAAGAAATCTTCTGCTGTCAAACATGACATGGTGTCTACAGCAGTTCCTCCAGCTATTCAGTCATCCTTCACTCAGCCCTATCAACAACAACAAGAAAAAAATTCACGTGGCACATCTCTGGTGCTTGTTGGCTCTATTTTACTTCAGAATGGTGTTTTAGAAGTTTTTCAAGAAATTAAAAAGCATGATCATTGCCTTCATTGTAAAGGATGAACAAAGAAGCAAAGAGAGGCACGGGTATGTGCTTTTTGACACTCCTGCAGAGCAAAAGCACTCTGCTGAACCAAAGGAAGTGGGGTGAGACTATGAACTGAGATTGAACCAGCAGTTCACAGGACTTGAAACAAAAATCAGTGATAGGAAAGAGGGTAAAAAAATAAAACTTTCTCCGTGCAGAACATTGGTCTCCATCACGTAGGCAGTTATCGCGAGCAAAAACAATAAGATGGCCAAACTCGTACTAAGGGCTCACCAGGCTAAAAGACCCTTGCCTAATTTTGCTGCAACATGATGAAGAAAAACACATCTCTGCACTGTACGTGCTAGAATGCCACAGTAGCTTCATCTCGTCGGTCAAGAAGCTCCCACATATTTGCAATGGCTGTGTGCTACCGCTCACATTCTTTACCGTTCCCATCTGAAGGACGACACAAAAGCGTAACCTTCAGCTCCGCACTCAGGGCTGATGGGCATTTTTCTATTCCACTCACATCCCAGACCCTATTTGTACAGAGCACGGCTGGGCTGGTTGGTTGGTTGCTTCGTATTTTTCCTCATGACAGAGAAAAGAAGTAACAATTTTCTCCTGTGCACGGAAGTTCTGCTGTACTTTGCTGGATGACACACCAAAGAACCACAACTGCACGACCCAAAGGAGACAAACGGCTGATGTAAACGGAAAACAGTGCAGCAAAAGGAAGTCTTTCTGTAAGGCAACTACTTTGTTCTTTCAGGGGCAATTTTTTGGGGGGTGTCTTCTTTCCATAGAAAGTTTCCACTACTGTTATTTAAATGAAACTTGCATGTATTTTTGGCCTCAAACCTATCAAGTTGCATAGCAGGAGCTCTGCTGAGAGACAGAAAAACAACATATAATTGTACATCTCCAGGTTCCTAAGTCAGAAATCTAGAGAAAACACAAGGAATTCCCAAAAACCACCAGCGAGTCATTTTCTTAAACTCAAACCTGGAAAAGAGTTCAGTGTCTCATATAGCAAAGCCACTGGAGATGCTTTAGGGGAAGATGCAACTGCAAGAATGTGAGAAGTGCAAAGGTCCCTGCACAGGCACACAGGCCTTCACGGGATAGGACAAAGCCAAGCAAGTGCAGAGCTGAACAAATAATGGGAAAACTCTGCATCAAGAGTCATCCCATCACCTGGAACCTCTCAAGGCTGGACAAAGCTCCCTGCACTGTTGGGCTGGAAATGCTGCTTCTCAGGATGGAGATCTTCATCATCTCCACTGTGGGCTCCCGTAGACTCAGACATGGGGAAAAACACCACGCAAAGGGAGCACAGCAGGGGCAGGGGCAGAACTTCAGACCTGGTGATCACTGCAGGTGATTTAGGGACGTCTGAGCCTGTCCCTGTGAGTGCAGGTGGCTGCACCAGGAAGCAGCTTTGGCTTCCTGGCACTGCACAGCAATGCACTGGCAGCATGCAAAGCACGGCCTTGCTGCAGAAGCCATGCAATCCACCTTGCAGCCACCTAAAGGGGTTAAATAACACAGCTAGCGTGGGTTTCTGGTGGAAAAATGACTCACAGGAAGGATGGCAACAATGCACTGCTATGAAATATTAAACATAATAGGTCTCACAGCCCCGGAATGAGAGAATAAGAAACAAGGTAAGTGGACCTGTGTCTTTCTCCCGGTTCTCAAAGTCACTAATGGCCCTCTGGGTTTCTGAACAGATGTACTGCAGGTACCACATTTTATTCACTGCAAATTATTGCCTGGCATTTAATTAAAATTTTATTGTGGCGATTCCCATCAGCTCTCTCCACAGCACCAAATGGACTGAAGAGAAAAGTGGTTCTTCGGAGTCGACAAGCCCAGTTCATCAATAAAATGCCACAGATCTGAAAGAGGGGTGGGGAAAAAGTGTGTGGTGAGAGGTTGGTTAATTTACAGTTTTTCCCTGTATGGGGGCCCTGTGGGGCCATTCCTGGCACTAATGTCTCCTCAGAACCAGCTGAAGTCCAGCCATGGATCATGCTGTTTGGTTTGGCTCACTGGGGTAATGCAGGATGCCTTTAGGAAAGAAGGATGCAGAGGTCCTATAAATGAAAGGGATGAAGGAAATCTACCCTGTGAGAGAACGGACACAGTGATCCTCAATCTATGAGCCAAACAACACAGCCAAGGAAGGAAACATCCATGAAGCTGACCCTCCATTGCAACAGACTATCTGGTTTGGGATACTATCCCAAAAATCTCAGTGTCCCACCACCAGTTGAGGTCATCCTTGATCCTTCAAAGAAGTGGTAAAAAGGCCAAAACCAAGACCAAACATTCTTAGCTGCCCATGCAATTAGAAAAAAAACTGCACTCCTGGCACCTGCAAACATCTGCTGGAAGCTCTGAAGCAGCAAAAGCAGTTTCCGTGCCAAACTGTGAGGGATCAGGGACTGCTAAGAAAAACAAAGGCAACCCTTCTCTGTCCACAGCCACCACGAAATGGAGGAAAAAGAGACTTATACCATCATCAGCACCAAGGCCAGGATGGATTAACACCATCACCTGCCCTATAGCTCACAGTACTGGGAGAAACTCAGCTCTTTGGGCTTAAAATGAAGAAGCTCTGAAAATGTGATGCCAGCACCTCTTTGGAGTCTGAGGGGTTAACACGCAGCACAGCTCTGCTCCAACCAAAGCTGCAAACCCCCTCCAGAAGTATCTGGTGATGCTTTTCCTCCCCACACGACTACTCTGGGAAGGCAGGGGAGACAGAACGAGAGTGATGGATGCAAAATTAAAAGCTCAATTAATAATTAATTGATGAGGTCATCAAATTGGACGGATCTGTCCATTTTGCTTTCTCTGCTCTCCTGTTAACCAGACCAATGGTGGGTGAAGTGCTCCTGGAAGGACCATCATTCCTGCACACCGCTGCACGACGCTGTCCTGGGTGCCATATAATCAATAGTAATAAATCTCTGCTGAATGCTGTAAAGACTTTAGGAGCGTTAAGCAAACAGAATGCCTCCAGAGATCCCAAAACAAAGTGAGAGGAGAGTTTGAGTAACTTATTAAGGTAATTATTAAAATGCATGCTTGTAAAACATCAAATATGTATAGCACAGGCAAAACCTTCTTTCCTCTTTCCGGTATCAGCCCCTCCACAAGCAGCAGTGAGAAAGAGCACTCTTAAACACCACCAATAAAACACAGCACAGGAGAGCTAGCAAGCCCTGTCGCCTGCCCATCACAACCCTTTCTGTTCCCCCTATGCATGCACATTTCCTCTGAGTTTTGCTTTCAATGATAAGCTCCCTGAAGCCGTGAAAATGGGGCCAGTTTTTCTGATATGTCCAATTTCTGGCATGTGATGGTTTGGTTTTGTTTGTGAGTAAGTTGTTAATGAGAACGGCCATGAGTGCTCAGTGCAGAAGAGGTTTGTCCTGTGGTTGATGTACTTATTGCAAGGCTTGTAGCATCCTCCAGAGGTGGGCTGCTGAGCGAGGTGACCTCATGATGTGTTCCATCGTTTCAGATCCTGCAGCAGTGGCATAATCCAGCCTCTAGACTGGGTCAGAGGGATAACAGCCCCCCAGTATGTGAAGAACAAACAGAGGAGAAGTACGATTTGACCCCCAAATCCTGACCCCCAGGAACTGGCTGGAGGTGGCTCGATGCCACCAGCACTGGGTCCATTCCAGCCCCCAAGTAAAGGAAGCCCTTATGAAACCCATATCACAGCCACTTGCTTAATACATTTCTCCCTAGAAGTACTTACAGAGTTTCCTTGAAGAACCCCCAAGCATAACAGTTTCCACAGTGATTACAGAAAAAGCAGCAGTGCCAGAAATAACACTGCTAAATGGAAAACATCCCCTGCGCTCCTCTCGCACACGCACACACCCATTGAGCACGGCGAGACGATTCCTCGTGGCGGCCGATACCGCCCTGGGCAAATGCAAACAGAGATGGAAATTGACTCAAAATATCACTTTTTGATGGCACACTGAGTACCTTCACACGTGCAACAACGTGTCCTTCAACTGCAATATAATCCATGACCATATTCCATATGGATTCCATGACCATATTCATAGCTTCCCAGCTACGACGCTGAAAATACTTTGCCTAAATGGCCATATTGGATGCCGTGCCCTGCCCTGGGAAAGGCATTTTCTTTCTTAACACAGACCTGATGCAAAAGCAGAAAAGCAAAGCACTGAATATCAGAGCTGATCTAAATTCTCCCCTGTTGGCACTCACAGTCATTCACACTCTGTCTTGTGTCCTTG
>NC_034430.1:721496-826586 GCF_002078875.1 Numida meleagris | reverse complement strand
AGAAAAGAAAAGAAAAGAAAAGAAAAGAAAAGAAAAGAAAAGAAAAGAAAAGAAAAGAAAAGAAAAGAAAAGAAAAGAAAAGAAAAGAAAAGAAGAAAAGATCAACAGCATCCAGCTTTGATTCTCTGTGATGCGTTCTGTGCTTGACACAGCCAGTGGACACATCCACAGTCAGAAGCTCCCAGGACAAACACTGCCAGCAAGGCTCATTTCAGTTAGGCAGGAATGGGATTTGAGGATTTCTGTTTCTTCATGTACTTGATTGCCTTCATTTCTGCTTTTACACCTGTTTACTCAGGAAAATTTAAATGCTGCTTTAACATTTTGGCATACCATTTCCTATCTGCTGAATAATTCTGATTAATGCAAATACGAACACAACGTATTCTCTACCTTTGCACAAATCCCCACAGGTGGATGACAGATCAAAACACGAAGGTAGCAGACCATGTCTACGGCAATGAGTTACAGGCAGAATCAAAAAGCAGCTATATTCCACAGAGACCATAAGGCAACCAACACCTCATTTGGGACTTTCCCTTTGCATCTTTAAAGACCTAAAGCCTGCACAATGCACAATAAAACCAACACTGCAGGCTTTTTCTTCAGCAGAAAAACAGCACAGCGCTGCCTTAGGGTTACAAAACAAAGTTCGGTTTGGCAGTGATGGCTTCAGCCTTCCTCACTTTGCTCTTTCTGAATGCAAACGGCGCCATGTGAAGCAAGATTGGAGAAGGCAGCACAGCGTTGACATCAATGAACGCTCCTCGAAAATGGATTACCTGTGTGATGGCACCAACCAGCGCAGTACGCTCATAGGCAGTGAGTCGTTAGTGCTGGGTGCTCCCAAGCTGGAGCTCCCACACGTGTTGGTCAGTTCATAGAGCACAAGGAAGACCCAATGCCATCCTGGGTCTCTTTTACCCATTTTGGCAGATTTTTGGTAGCTGCTGGGCTATCAGTGCTGAAAAGCGATGGTTTCTTCAGTGCCCATGAACCGTAATGGTGAATCTTCACCAAAATGTGTTTTCAGAGTTATTTGTAGCCACTCACTGTAGCATGAAGCACTCTGAATATTATTATTAGAAATAGTGCCCATTTACTTCTATCTAGCATTTTTCACACCGGTGGAAAAAACTCTGAGGCGCTTTACAACCTGCTGCAGACAGAGTGTGGCAATGATCCTGGGAGGGAGGGAGGGAGAATATTTTTAACCCCATTTTACAGAAGTGGGAACCGAGGCACAAACTTTTCCACAAAGAGATATTGGCCAGAAACACTTGTGAGTTCTTGCAGGACCCCTTCCAGCAGAGATCCTCGCAACCAGAAGAACCATGCGCTTCTTCCAAGCTACAGTGGTTGCACTGTTGTGTCCCGGCCAATTTTCTCGTGTAAACACAGTGGTGAAATGGTGGGCAGAGTAGTTTCTCTACGGGTTTTATTAATATTAGCCTGAGAAAATCATGAAGGAAATACCTAAGCGTGGCACACAGGTTTGGGGGAGGTAATTAAACACACAGCTTGACTTCTCTTCCAACCCAGAAAAGCTTCGTGTTATTCTATATCTATCTATAACACTATTTTTGTACTTGGTTCAGGCCTGACCTTCCATTGCACTGTTTTGTCCCAAAGTCAAACACTCCACATCTTCAAAGTGAAGCCAGTTTCGTTTCAAACACAACCAACACTCTGTTTACTTCTTTAAAACAAGCAAAAGCCCAACAGATTTTTGGTCAGTTTATGCATATGGAAAGGCTTTATCCTACCCTTCTTACCCCGATGTCCCCTACAGAAGTCTCCCAGTTCAGACCAGTACTCAAGCTGGGATGGAAATTTCTTCACTATTTCCACTTGTGCCAAGAGGAATTGCTGCCAACAGCCCTTCCAAGGAGAACCCCACTAGAAACACCACACAGCGCTCAACCTCCTGGAGTCTGCATCTCCATAAGGACCAGGCCTCACCTCCACCCTTCGTCATGCCAAGCCATCTGATTACCCTGAACTTGCTCCTTTCCAAGTGTCAGCTTTTTCAAAGTACGTTCAGATGTTGTATTAAGGGACATGGTTTAGTGGAGAAATATTGGTCGCAGGTGGAGTAGATGATCTTGGAGGTCTTTTCCAACCTTGATGATTCTATGATCCTAACACCTTGTGTGACCATAGACCCTCTAAGGGAGTTTACTGGGTTTACAACATGGTGGCAATAGGGTGGCACCTGCAAGTTACCGTCCCATTCCCACGTCGCAGCTCAGCCCACAGAACTTCCTGCAGCTGCTCAAGTGTTACTGGTGGTGGGGGCTATTCCAGTGCTTACTGAAACTTGTGAACTTCACGAAGCCCTCTTGTTGGTTTTGTTGTTGTTGTTGTTGTTGTTGTTGTTGTTGTTTTATTTCTATTCACCTCATTTTAGCTACACTTTCAGTTTTTCTAGATTTTGAATTGACATTAGTAAATGTCCCCAGAAGAGAACAAACCCAAGAAAACTGAATACGGTGCGGGAGGAAACACAGGAAACCCGTGGGCAGCTATTTAAAGATCCAGCGATGCCTCATGGAAAACTCTGAAACACATCCAGGCAATGACAAACCCTGTGGCTCTGGGTCAGTGTCTCCTTGGGGTCCCCACTGCTCCCAGACAGCAGGCAGTGGGGCTGACCCTCTCCTCTGGGCAGCCAGAAGGCAAGGGGTCCTTCTAAATCCCATGAAAGCCCCTAGGACCATTGAAATACAATTTGTGAGCCCTGTACCCTATCACAAATAGCAACCACTGGTTCACCTTCACCAGATCGCATGGCTGGAGACTGCACACCATTGCTGCCAGCAGCAACACAGGCCTATAAAGCATCCAACCCATTTCTAACCTTTATACTTCATTTTTGGGGAGCACGTGCACAATCAAGCCCTTGGCTTATCAGCCTTTTACCCCAGGGGCATGCCCAACCCCCAGCTGGGAACATAGCAAGTTCACAACTCAACACCCCCTGGGTCCCTCCACCAAAGCCAGCACACCCACATTGCTGTGGCACTGCCCATAACCACAAACCCCAAGGTGAAGAAGACTGTTCCACGTCTCCATGAGACCTCAAACTACCAGTAATTCCTATGAACAATGACAGAAGGTGGTTATACAATTAAAGGTTGTGTCTACTTTGGGCCTTTTGAGTTCCACAAAGTAGTAAACTTCAGGAGAGCCCATATGAGCAAGGCAGTAGTTGGATTTCCATCTGGAGCACGGCAATAAAGACTTCAGGGAACTACGACACTTAAAACCAGGTTTGCTGGGAAAAGGGCCAGGCTTAATTTTTTGGGATTCTCTTGAGATTTCCCCTCTAAACTGAACCACCAAATGAGGGATCAGCAAACCCCTCCAGGTCTCGATGCATCCGAGAGCAATACTGCCGCAGGAACCCAAATCCCATGTCTGAGTGCAGCTGGATCTGGCCAAGTTCTGACACGCTTCACCTTCCTGACTAAAATCCACAGGTCTCATAGTAAAGCAAAATAACAGAAACCCCAAAGCCTCCCAGTGCTGCAAAGCCTAAATAATGGCTTAATGAACAGATGACCCTCCAAAGTCCAAGGGAGAAACAAGGGAAGGGTGGGATAAATGGTGTGGAAAAGATGACTTGGGATCTGGAGACCTTCTGAAACTGAAAATCTCATTAGCACACAAAAAGAATTTCTATCATCAAGGTACAATAAGGCTTCCCACCACACTAGAAGTGCTGTGCAAAGAAAGGAAGGAAAGGTAGGGGATAACAAAGGTTTACTGCACGTTTACATTCACCAAATGCTTTTTCAGTGACTGAGTAATCCCCTTTAACACAGGCCCTCCCCACACAGTGCTTCCTTTGATGCTCATTAAAAGGTTCACCTTATGCAGGATATGGAAAGGATTAAAAAAATAATAATAATAAATCCCCATTCTGATTACTGCGCCAATTATAGAAACCGAGATCCCAGCTCAGCGTGCAAAGCCAGCGCGGGGGAGACCCCGTCCTGCACACCAGCAGCAGCAGCACCCGCTGCAGAACAGGGAGCACCAGGAGGAACTGCCCAGGGGTTGACAAGGGCAAGGTGGAAGGATGCAGCAGCTCAATGGGCAGGACGGAAAACAGCAGAAATGCTTGCCCTGCATCCTCTTGCCCTGCATCCTCACTGGCTGCAGGTCCCTGCAGAGCTATAAGGATCTCCTAACCAGCAGCCTTTTTAGACCCAGAGACAATGCTGTAAAATGCATATTTTACATAAATCACTTTCTTTTCCAGAGCTTTTTCCCTCCCCCCCCCCCCCTCCTAAATTTGAACTGCGTGCCAAGAAGCTAAATGCTTTAAAGAACTGCTGCAGAAACAGCAACTGCTGAAACACTTCTTGCATTCACCGTGTGCAGCCGGACGTGGCTGGGAGGCAGCGGCAGCCTCAGCAACCAGGGGACCTGGGGAAAAGGGGCAGAAGGAGCCGCCCAGAGTGGCTGGGGGCCATGGGCATGACATGGGCAGGGAGTTCCCAGGAGCCCCTCGGTAATCCCCTAGAGCCCAGGGACAGCGGTGATTCCCCAGCCCAGCTCACTTCCCTGCTAGAGCAACCCAGGGCAGCTGGTCCCCGCGGCTCGGGAAGTGCTGCTCCCAACAGTGCTTGCGTTGTCAGCTTCCGAACAAATATTGTTTTCGAAACTGTTTCTCAGGGGACTCACCCCACGGAGTCCCCGCATCCGCTCACTGCCGCTGCAGGGCGAGCGCTGCCCCGCTCCGACGGCCGCTGGGGAGAGCTGGCTGCAAGCCTGAGCTCCTCGTGGAGAAATGAGGGTTAAAGTGCTCAGAGCAAATGCGGTCCATTCCTGATGCTCCGAGAGCATCCCCAGGAGAGGAGAGGGCCCTCAGAGACATTTCTTAGGGGATACAGCACAGGTGCTGGATGTGTCCCATGGGACACAGAGCTCAGAGCTGTGCAAACAGCGTGGCAGCAACACGTGCATTAATGAACCAGTAACTTCTGGAAGGCTTTTTTCTATGATGCAGTTTACCCAAGTCCTTCACAACTGTTGTTTGTCCTCTCCTTAGTGACTCCTCCGTGGGCTGAGTACCAAGCTCCAAGCCCGGGAGAGGGCTGCTCTGCGAGCCAGGACCACATGTAACCCCACAACAGGAACCTTCCATCCTTCCCTGAAAGATGCATCCTTGGGATAGAGGGAAGCAGCTTCCCAGGAGCCCTACATGGACAGCTGTGTACAAAGTCCTAGAAGCAATGGGTGCAGCAGTGCTCGCCGCCATGGGAGCCAAGCGAGAACCAAACATCCCACCCCACACAAATCCCACCTGCTCTTGCTGTGAACCCACACTGACAAACACCCTGCACATTTTTCCTACGAAACTCCAAAGTTTCCCAGACACCGAGGCTGCGAGAAAACCACACCTGTCCCAACAGGCACGGGGATGGCTGGAGCCCAGTGGAACCAGAGGGTGTAACAAAGGGCAGTGGGGGACACCTAGACACCAAAGTTAAAGCTGGCTCTGCACGCTGACACTAACAGCCTTTCAAAACCAGGAAAACCAAAAGCCTGTAAGCTGCAGGTGATCCCCAGCAGCGGAGCAAGGGTTGGGTTGTGTTGCTCACACCATCAATCACCGTGGCAGCTGCCCTGGCCACTTCCACTCACCGCAACGGAGCCGGGTAGAAGTACCAGGCGCCTTCATGACACTCAGCCAATTAGCTCCAGAATGATGAAAAAACAAATTAATAATAACGCACGGTGCCTTTTTCCGGCATAACAATCCACACATTTGCATAGAACAGCTCAGCGCGTGGCTGCCTTTCTGATCACACCTCCGGGTGCATCAAAAGCATTATTAATTTCCATCGAGGAGGCTAAGAAGCTTAAATCATTAGCGCTCATTTAGTTAGACTTAATGCATTTTAACGCTGCCTCCATTTAGGCTGAGAGGTAGGCACCCATCCGCCAGGAAAAAAAAAAGAAAGAATAATAAAAATAGGAAATTTAAAGGGATAAAATACCCCCGGGGTCACCCCCGGGTGCCCGCACTCTGTGCACCCACGAAGGGGCCCTGCATCCCCTCCCAAAGAGCCCCGCGGTGCTGGGCTGGGAGCACGGACCCACGCAGGGTTGACCCACGCAGGATTCTACTCGCTGCCGTCACGTGGCGCTCCCCGATCACTTTCCTGTGCGAACGTTGAGGAGGAAATCCGTCCTGGACAGACGGACAGACGCAGGCGGACACACGGACACACGGCTCACCCTGCGTAACGCGGCCAGCGCAAGCTCGCAGCTCGTCCGGACCTTAATGAGAGCTAGACACCAATTAAGATCCCCGCAGCCAGCAGTGCCCCGGTGCTCCCCCACCGCGCTGCTCTGCCCGCAGCTCCCCTCTGCCCCGGGAAAAAGAGAATAAAAATGAAACGAAAGAGAGAAAGAGAGAGCAGGGGAGGGAGGGAGCGGTGCCCGTTACCTGCGCTCGCCCCCCGCCCTGCAGCCGCGGCTCTGCCATTGCCTCTGCAGACCCTGGGACTCCGGGGGGATCTTCTGCCGGGCTGCAATAGAAAAGGTTCGTTTCAAGCTCCTTATTTGGGCAGTGATGTCAGGGGAAGTTGTGCAGGCGGCACCACCCCCTTTTTCCATTCACTACACATTGTTTCCTGTTGTCAAGAGCTCTCCGCGGGCTGAGGACGGCCGAGGGAATCCTGCAGCCCCCGCCGGGACGGAACGCAGCGACGGGAGGGGACGGAGCGGACCCGAGAGCAGGGACGGGGGATACGGGGAGCCGAGGGCAGCGCCTCCTTCCTCCCCGTCCCTCCTCCTCCTCCTCCTCCTCCTCCTCCTCCCCGTCCCCTCCCCATCTGCCCGGCTCCCCCCTCCCGGAGCCGCGCACCGCGGAAATCCCCTCTCCGGGACACCCGGAACGACCCCAGCCCGAATTCAGGGTTGCAGCGTGGGGACACGCAGAGCTCAGCCCCGGACGGGTGGGGGTGGGGGAGGGGAGAGGGGAGTTCTCCCGGCGGGACCCGTGTGCAGCCCCCGGGACAGCGGGGGGGGGGGCAGGGGACCGGCCAGGGCCGCCCACGCGAGATTTCCCCACGCGGGCCCCCGTGGGCACGCGGGGTTCCCAGCCCAAACGCACCCCCCCCACACACGCACTTCTACTGTTCTTGCATCATCGTTATTTCATCCTCAGATGTCTTCTTTTTTGGCTCAGGTCTTAAGTCTGCAGTCCTATAGGAACGTCGGCTCTGCGATAGGTTTTTTAGAGTTGTTTATTTTATTTATTTTTGTTTGTTTGCTTGCTTTTCATTAAGCACTGCCCGTAACAAACCTCACTCCGACTCTGTACTGCGAGCCCCATCCTGGAGGGGGAGGATGTGGCAGGGCTCTTCTGATGCAGGCTGCACAGAGACATCACTAGTTTCAAAATATGTATATATACATATATGTATACTGCCAAGCCTCGGTTCCTATCTGACTCCAGACTTTAAAAAGTCAGAGCTGAGCCAAAAAAAAAAAAAAAAAGCCATCTAAGGATGAAGTAAGGATGCTGTGTGGTCTCTATGGCAGAAGGAATCGTGCTGGCAGCCGGACCTGGCACAGTGGGCTTTCCAGGGTGAACATCAGCACTGTTGTCGTTTTGCTCAGCAAACAGCACGTTGCTTTTCGGAACAGTGAACGACTGGAAACCCACTGCTGCAGCACGGAGCAGCCCCCCCCCCGCAGCCCCCTGCTCGCTGCCTTCCCCGGTGATCTGGTGCTGAAACCAAGAAAATACCAGCTAACGCAGGTGCTTTCTATGGGCTCATGACTAGCCCACCCCATTTCTGCATCTTCTGGACAGAAGTGAGAATAGCAGAGTGATGCAGCAATGCTTCGCAGCGTTACGTGTTTAATTTTGCTCCCACGGTCTCGGCTTGAGTTGCTTTGCCCTAAGCAGGTGCCATTGCCTCGTGGTCTTTAAAGCATTGTACAGATGCAGACACCAGATGTGCTACATACTGATATATGTAATAAATGAAATATGGCCCAAGGGGAGCATGGGCAGAAGACATGGCCTCTGGACCCACAGAAATAGCAGCAAGGTGCACTACACAGCACTGAATACGGGGACGCTGAAATTTTTCCTCAAAAGAAAGCGGTGTGGGTATTTCTTCTTTTATTTATTCTTAAACAGCACTTCAGCATCTTCTGCCCATCACAGCAAACACCCAGACTCCCTCTTGCCACCTCCCGAAGTCACCTTCCATGCCCCAGCACCCACAAGGTCCAAGTATTTTTCTCCCGACCAGCACAAATGTGGCCATTCAATGCAATTAGCACAGAGGTGTTTGCCCGTGGCGGTGCCTTTTCTTGGGTGGAAAAGCGTGGTTTTGCTGAAATGGGAAGAGGAAGGGCAGGGTTCCCCTGGGGCTTCACCCTGCGGGGCCACCAGGGCAAGTTTTGTGGGAACCCTTTGTTCCAAACCCATGTTTGGTTGGGAGCGAGGCCGTGCTCGGGTCGTGGATGGCCAACACAACCACAGCTCTCCTCACACCCGAAGGTCAGGCTCTTTCCCTTCCGCTGATCCCATCCCTCACCCACCTCAGGATGGGTAAAAATTACCCACTGCCTGAAAAGGGCTCTTGGAAGCTGTTTCCATCCTGGTTTTTTGGAGCACTGACGTTTTTCCACCTTCCTTGCTGCAAGCAGGAGCTCCCAGCACTGCGGTCCCAGTGCACACTGCACCCACTGCCCTGTGGCTGCTCGCACATCCCAACCCATCCCCCTCCTTCCCACTGCCAACTGCCAAAGCCAAAAGCTGGGTCACCACTCTCATCTTTTCCATCTTTACCATTGCTAGAGCTGCCGGCTGGGTTAATGGAGCAGGAAAGGAGGTTCCTCCAGAAGCCCCTTTGCTGCAGCATGGGAATCTGGGCTGTTCATGCTCACTCTTGAAGTCACTTCACCTTTCTGTTGCAATGTTTTCCCATCTGGGAAACTGTCCAGGGACTGTCAGAGGTTGTTTGCCTCTTTGCTTGTTTGTTTGTTTAAAGCCCTCACGTCCAACTTGGAGCAATCATGCTCCTGATTGAAGAGGGCACTGGGAATACATTTCCCATGTCATCCTCCTGCTTAGGAAAGTCACAGCGGCAGAAACCCACAGATCCAACTTAACATTTTGAGATGCATTTAACAACCTTTTACGATCTGAACTGTAAATCCCTAAAAGTGAAACAAGACCTTCAGAAACTGCAGGCTCATGCCCCCTAGCCGGCACCAGTAAAAGCCCAGGACTGGAAAAACTCCCCCTACATTAGGAAATCCCATCACTATGTGCATTGACTGCAGCTCACGGCCCTCCCAGCCCTCCCACCAGCAGCTGGGAGCTGAATGCCCACTGCAGGCAGTGACCTTGGTCCTCCCATGCTGTCCCCTTCCCAACACTGGGAACTCTGCATCACCCTTTCCACATCTGCGAAGTGGGAAAAATAGCTTTGCTTAACTCCAAAGGTCCCCGTGCTCATTAAACATTTCAAAAGCATGCGGGAGAATCTACAATTATCCAAAAAAATCACTGCGAAGTTTCATTATTATTCCAACACTTACATTAAAGACACATGTCCTGGTAAGTAGCAGGCATGAGGAATCATTATGCTAATTTTAGACAGAGCATCTGCTCAACGTTAAATCTGAAACTTTGTCTCGAAGATATAATTTAAATTATTTTTCTTCAGAATTGACATTTGTCAAACAATATGTTGCGAATAGGAATTGCAGCCAACTCTGAGCAATCCGAGCGAACACACGCATTGCGCCGCGCCGAAAAGCGCTCAGGGAGGGAGGAGAGAGGAGGCTGGGGATTTTGGCAGGAGTTAATGAGTGGAAGAGCCGGGCTGCTGGGTTTTCTGCCCCTCAGATGCTGCTGTCAGCTTGTGCTTGGGGCACAGAGGGTGATGTGTCCCCTCCTAGCCCACTGCAGGAGTTGAGGCTGGGTGGGTTTTGAGGACCTTTCAACCCAACCTTTCTCTGGTTCTGCTGTTTTGAAGTATCCTTCCACCCCAACCCAAAGCAGCCCAACAGAACCCAACCCAACTCAATCCAACCCAACTCAACCCAACACAGCTCAACCTAACACAACACAACACAACTCAGCCCAACACAGCACAATTCAATCTAACCCAACCCAAGCCTATTCTATTGTTTTTCAATCTTTAAGACCCTTCCAGCCCAAATATTCTGTGATCCTACGATTGCATGACCTTCCCTCTTGCCTGACCCATTTTTGGAGGACAGAAGATATCATCTTCAGAGACAGCACTTCCAGCCCTGCTGTGTTTACACTGGAGAAGGGGCATGACTACCTTCACACAACCTTTTTTCCCTCCTTTCTGTCTTTTTCTGCACAACCTTCCTATTCATCTTAGGCCACTCATTTCCAGCATGTCCGTGAAGCCCTGGGGATTCAGAGGCAACTTCTAAGGGTTTTGTGAGTTGTCACTAAGAAAAGCAAAGCCAGTATCCGGAGGCTCAAATTTGCTATGCAAATGACTGTACCCCACCATAAAAATCTAAAATTTACAAATCAAAAAAAGGTTGGAAACCACTGACATAGACCAATGAACGGTAAACACCTCAATAACCACATCAATACACATGAAACAAGGTATTACAGAGCGGGTCCACATCCAGTAGAATGGGTGTCTATACATAAAAAGCGTGAGTTTGAAAATTAAATAAGCATTTTCACCATGTAGTTTGGATTACAGTACACTGGAGTCATCTTCCCTCCCAAAAATACTGCACAAATGAAAGTGTTGGTTTGCTTTTCAGAAAGGAAATCAAACAGCCACAAATTGCTGTCTCAGTGCCCCCTGGTCACAGGGTCTTTTGCATTCCACCGAGCAGAACTCCCAAGACCCATCAGTAATCGCTCATCTCAGAATTCCTGAATGCCTGGTTGTGAAATCAGCCTTCAACCCAAGTCATCTCCTTTCTGGCAGGACCATATGGATATAGTCTACAAGGGCCTGGCAGCTTTTTAGACGAAAGATAACATAGAAATAGACATTATCTAGGACAAGAGGTGATGGCCTCAAGTTGTTCCACAGGAGGTTCAGGTTGGGTATTAGCAAGAGTTTCTTCTCTTAAAGAGCAGTGATGAACCGGCACCGGCTGCCCAGGTGGTGGTGGAGGTGTTCCAGAACCATGGAGAAGTGGCACTGAGAGGCACGGCCAGTGGGCATGGTGGGGGTGGCTTGGGGATGGACTAGATCATGAGTGTCCAACGTATTGGCTTGTCTGGGCTGCTCTGAGTGAAGAGGAATTGTCCTTATACATGTAGGTTGCTCTGAAAGTAATGCCTCCTATTTATTTCCATGGAAACTACAACCAATACAGAGAGCACAATAACGCTATTTAATAGAGCAAATTCTCGGCTACAAAACACTATTTTTCAACACAGTCGCCACCATTAGCTGGGCATTTTTGCCAGTCATGAACATGAGCCTGCACGCCACGCTTGTGAAAATCTGCACCACTGGAGGTGACCCACTGCCACTGCCACCACTGCTGAAATGCACCACCCACTGCCTCACTGTGCTCACACCCACTGCTGGGTCTCCATAAATGTTCCTGTAGAAGTCTAGTAGAGAAACACAATCAAATTTTTGAGTCCAACTCAAAAATATAGAGTGCAACTCTATAAATTCTATTTGTAAACTAGCAGGCAATGTACTTCCGTCGACTGAAAATGGAGTCGCAAATATACCAAAAAGTCAATGACTTTTTTGGCAGTCTTGAAACCTGCCCTCAAATTCCTTTATCGGGATGGAAAACACAACTGCATATTTTTCGCTGTTCTCATTTCTGACTGCAAAATCATGTCCCCATCCCAACATCCCTTAGATTCCTTTTACTTCTAATGCAGCACAGCAAGGGATGCTCCCACCACAAATCCCCCAGCAGGGAAAACAACGTGCTGACATCAGTGGGAAATCCCCCATCTCAGAGGACAACCCGATGCAAAGCAACCACTGGTTACTTCTCCCACCCTTGCAGCACACCATCCACCCAACACATGCTCCATCCTGGACCTCTGTCACTTGCTCCCATAGCAGCTGGCTCTCACATTTCGCTGCCTGGCCCAGCAGCACGCACACAGCAGGGGAGCCCCGTGCAATGGGATAAGGTCAGCTCTCTGCAGGATTTTCTCATTTGCTCCAGCTGAGCTGGCAGGTTGTGTACTGTCTTAGTATATTTTTAACAACTCCCCCTGGGCACTTAGACCTGGGGTCGGATGCTCTTTCAACATTACTTGTAAGTAGGCAGGTAAAGAGGAAGGCTTTGCTAACAACTTGCCCATTCATTTCAGTGGTGAAGCCAGGCAATAATGCAACAGTACGTTTCCTTGGGAATACTATCTCCCCCAACCAGAGCACTGTTGCTCCTTGCATCAATTGCATTACCTCATTTCTGCTTCTCACTACAGAAACTTGCAACATTCCATCAGCTCATATTCCATCTTTCAGAACTAGCTTCTCCCCCGACCAAATGTGTAGCATTTGTTCCTTAAGTACAGAAATCTGCACCCAGTGAATAGCAATGCTAGAACTGGTGTAAAACCAGCTCCCGCAGCAATCTTGTCTCTGTCCTAAGCAACCGCACAGTAGAGACTCCCATCACTGTGCTTATTATGTATTATTCAATGGTATACCATTCACCACTGCAAAGTATGTATGTGTACATTTAAGACAAGGAAATCTATAAAAAAAAAAAAAATCCTTCCAAGTAAGATGTGGTAGCTTAGAATTTTTTTGACAGAGGAAATTATGACTTCACACCACATACAAAAATAAATCCAAATAAACGCATGTGAAATGAAGGAACCCCAAATTCCCTGACACCCTGAACCGGTGCGAAAAATGCTAAAATTGCCATAGCAGTTTTCGTGGATCTGGATTAGGCAGAAACTGAGCTGCTGTTCTTGATCAAATTTAGACTTGACCATTTTGAAATAAAGAGTCCAAGATCCCATCAGTCTCAATGCAACCATTAATTGCTGTTGTTGTTTTTAATCTGTCTGTCCTGTAAACAAGACGGCCACACATCTCATTAAGGATTAAGAGAGTTTTCACCACCAGGACACCCACTGATAAACTCACAGGGCATGAGAAGGCATCACCCTCCGATTTTTATCTTTTCCTGCTGTTCTATATCCCTTCTCACGCATTCAGGGTCACACAAGCAGCTAAAAGAGTTGGGGTTGGCCATACTGCAGTTCCCTTCTGCAGCCCTCAAACAAAGGGAAAAAATAACAAAGCCCGAATGCAAAATCGATGCTTCGAACTCACAGCGCCTGGAGATGAAACAGGGAGAGGCAGCGCTGCCTAAAAATCTGTGTTTGAGCTGTCAGGCACATATGGTGGCCAAATAAAAGGGTGCCTTTCTATGAGCGTGTGATGATTTATTCCTAGATGCAGGGAGACAGGACAGGCACACCGTGAGTTCCAAGGCAGAAAAGGGCTGTTGTAAATCAGGCTGTCATATTTCCTATCTTCTCAAAAGAATCCCAGAGAGGCTAATTTAAGCAGCGAGGTGTGTTTCTCCCTCTCTCAGTGCTCTTCTCTCCCCCACAGCTCGTGGCAGAAGTTAGGTTCTTACTCACCTCCAAGGCAGGAGAACAGAAAGGGACTGCTGCTGGAGAGCAGCCAACACTCCATGGGGGGCATCAGCAGAAGACGGGGAAAATCGTTCAGCTTTAGGTGATGTCCAGATGTTTTTGCATCTGCTTCGGTGTCTTTGCCTGCCATTGGGATCTGACATGTGCCCGCATTCAGGAACGCGATCCAGCAGTGCCATGCTCCAAACTGCGCAGTCTAAACTTGACCAGGGGCCACATGGGACCTAGAATACCCCCTCGGTACCCGTTGGTACTCGTCCTCAGGCACGCACAGGTGCTCAGAAATACCCCAGGCTTGGGGCCAGATGCTTTGCTTACACTTCATCTACATCTTAATCCAAAGGGAGGGCATCTGTTCCACCTCCTCTAGGCATGGACAGCCCCTAGATGCAACACAAAGCACAGAAACTGCTCTGCAATCTAGGAACTGCCAATGTGCACTCAACTCCTGTCCAGTACTGATACCAGTATGAGTTTTATGATGTAGTCTGGGACTGGGGGGTTGCAATTCCCTTTACACATCTCCTCCTGCTCTCCTCATTTCCCACTGGAATCACCCTTGGCCATCTCTGTGTCGCGTTATGTGATAAAAATCTCCACCTGCACGCCCACAAAAGAGCACAAAGATTCCAGGGGAGGTGAAGGGACCAAGTAACACCCTGCTTGCCTACTCTGAGCCCATCCCAGGAGCCACGGGCCCCTCCCTGCCCATCTCCATAAACCCAGAGAAGCACAGGGCACAATAGCAGGTGGGGACACAAATTATGGGCTCAGAGGAAGGGACACCCCGCCCAGGGCTATCCCAGGAGAGCCTCAGATTCAGGTGTGAAATCCATGATGATGAGAGTCATGACCCATGCAGTGAGTCAACTCGAGCTCATTATGGACTGGGGCGGGGATGGGACGCTTACTGGAATGCAGGGGAAGCACACCAGGGGATTGCACAAGGTTTACAATGGGATGCCTGGGGAAGGAACCAAAGCCACAAGAGGGAAGGTTCAAGGTGGCTTGGGGATAAACAAATGTGGGAATACAGAGGGATAAAAAGATAAAAAGGATCATCCCTGCACAACCAGTACTGGTCAACGCGCTTCTCCAGCCATGCCCTGTGCGTGATGAATGTGGCCTGTCCTATCTTCTAATTGAACTCCATTTATAACAATTTTCCTGTGTGTGGGCCCCATGCCAGCAGCTGGTGATGGGATGGGCTGTGAATCTAAGCCCACGAACTGCAAAGATCCACACTGCGCGTATATATGGATACATAATGCCCACTGATGGACCTCCATCCTGAAGTGCAGCCCAGGTCAGGTGGGATATTAGGAATAATGTCTTCTCTGAAAGAGTGCTGATGCAGTGGTACAGGCTGCCCAAGGGGTGCTGGGGTCACCATCCCTGGAGGTGTTCCAGAACCGTGGGGATGTGGCTCTGAGGGACGTGGTCAGTGGGCATGGTGGGGGTGGGCTGGAGTTGGACTGGGGGATCTGAGAGGTCTTTTCCAGCCTTAATGATTCTGTGATTAGAAGTTATTTTTCTCACATTCTCTCAGACTGTTGGTTGTCCATCCAGGATAACCTCCAGAAAGCTGCATTCATTGCTACCAGCAATGCAAAGCTTCCTTCCCTGACTCTGCTTACATGTTTTAAAGACTAGTGTGGAAATTTTTCTTTTCATATATTTTATTTTATAGCTTCAGTTCCGCAGAGAAAGCTCCTAAAGTTTTCCTTCCAGGGCTTAAATCTAAGTCATTCCAAGCTACAGCCGCACAGTATATGCTGGCTGGTACAGCTCTCTTCCCTGCCAGAAAAGCAGGTCAATTATAAGCAATGAACCACATTACCAGGAGAGAAAGCTGGTTTGAATTCTGGTCAATTAGTGCTTAAAACTGTCTTGGAAGAGAAGGGTAAATTGAGCTAATACTGCTCTGCACAGAGACCTACATGTCTCAGCACTGAGCACAGACGGCAGAGGCTTAATTTCTAAGACGGCAGAAATTAACGGTGTTTTGGCATAAAATCAACTTTAAACCTGCAGGGTGACATTAGTGAGGCTGTCCCACCTGCAGAACACCGCCAGCACCCTCTGAGAAGGAGTAATGTGGTCCCCGGGCTCTGGTCTCAGCATCCTCTGGATGGGACCCAAACATGACCTCGATGAGCATGAAACCTTAATGCGCTCCACATCGCAAACCGTCCCACCACTGCACATGGCCACGTGGATTTACAGCAGCACAAAGCTGATTAAGTAAGAAAGGAATCAAGGAGCAAAGCTCCGCCTGGACACGGAGCGTGCCTGCAGGACGACTACATGGTTGGAAGGTCCATCCCATTTTCCTTCTTAGCGGATTTTGCTTGGGCTAACTCCAGCACAAAGTGGGGCTTGTGGAAGCAGCGTTTGCCTTACAGCCCGACACGTGAGGTTGTAGTTCTTAAGCAGCCTGACTTTTCTGCAGCTCTCACCGAACAGATCTATGCGTCATTTTATCAATAATAGCAGTGTCTGTCTGGTTTTTAAAGCGTTATTAAGGTCCACTCAAAGATTTTCCTTGGCAGTCAATTCCAGGGCCTAATTATGCACTGCGTTAACAGGCTTAGTGTTTTTAAATGTAATACCTAATCTCGTTAGGGGCCACGTGTTCTTGCATTTCCAGGGCAGGTTAAATAAGAGCAGCATATCCTGCTGCACACCTTTACAGCGCGGTTACTGCATTGACAGAATTTCTGCGTATTGGATACGTGGCAACTGCTATGCATCCTCAAAGTGAGTCACCCCCTCGAAATACTGCACTGATTTATAGAAATCCTTCATATCCATCTCTTATGAATGCCAGCTAAACCGAGAACGCCTTTTGTTCACTCATCCCAGTGACGCTCTCTGCACAGTGACCACGAATATGAATTTATACACTGATTTTCTTCAAACAAATGCTTCACGTTGGCTCTCATGCTGCCACAACAAGCAGACGACGAAACGCTACTGCTTGCAGTTGACAGCAGTATCACCCTCATTTTCTGCCATTCTGCCCATGTCTAACATGTTTCAGGTAAGAGTTCCACTTGATGTGAGCTGGGCTCGTACATGTGCAGTTGGTTTACACTGGCTGCCCTTTGGCCAAGGGACAGAAGAAGCCAGAAGAAGAATCACACTCTAGATACTGTATTTGCTTTCTGTTCCCATAATAAATCATTTAAAAAAAAAAAAAAAAAAGCAAAAATAAGGGCATTTTGTACGTCTGGGTCAACATGAAGGCATGCTGGTGAACATCACTCTTAAAACTCAAGCATCTTGAGTTTAAAAGTTACTTTGTCTTCCAGGATTACCTACGTAACTATGGTCACATGTGATTAAAGCAAATCCTAGTCATTAATAAGGCTAAATACCTCCTTGACTGAATAAGCAAATATTATTATAATGGCTCCTCTGGCTACAGGATGGAGCATGAGTTTGAAGCGTAACTAAGGACGGTGACACAGAGGAATATCTCATTGAAAGTAAAACCCTTTGACAGCAGAGAGCTCCCATGCTACTAGCATCAGCGTATCAATTTCCATGTTGGGATTTCCACTCTGTAATACCTGAATTATTTCAACACATGAATTTGATGCATCATATGGAAGCAAATCCATCATGGGTACACTTAACGCAACACCCTTCCCATTGACTGAAGATGACCTGTTACTCACAGATAACATTAAAAGCCGTGCTGTTTCCTTTCTCCAAGGGGCTCAAGTACTGAAATGCATTAAAAAATTGTGTGCTTCTATAACAGTAAACTTTCCCAGACCTCTGCCAATCCTGTTTGATCATCTGCATGACAGCAATGTACATGTAAGGATGGCTTTTCTCCTGAACCTGATGCTGTATGGACATACCTCTGCATATATTTAGTCATTGCATTTCTATGACTTTCAAAGAACATCGGAGCTTTTGAGCAAGCACAAATTGTTGTCACAAATCTGTGTACAGATGGAGAATGCTTTTATTAAAATAAGTGGAAGCACTTTGCAGAGGAACTTTAAAATTGATACGACAGAGTAACAACACATAACAAAACACAATATACTCAAGAGCATGCTATGGATAAAGTGCAACTACTGTGCTGCTATTTTTCCAAATGTTGTGTATTTAAATGGTATTGGGTGAAAGACAATAAGGTATGAAGAATGACATTGGAAATCACATTGGAAGAAGCTCACCTTTCCCTGTTTGCTTTGTTTGTGGCTTCTTTGCTACATTGGACTCAGAGGCGCTTCACTGGCTGAGGACCAGGAAAGAATGGATTTGTGGATTACTCTGTTAAACTCTTAAGATGAACTGCCATTACAATACGATTGGGTTTATGCGGTAATCGCGACCTGACAAAATAAAAGCAGACCTTTCCACCCCTTTGTGGCAAAGCAAGTGGCTAAATCCTGGAACTGGGGATCTGGGGGATGACCAGCCCCATTCTGAGCAGGACGCACAGCCAGAGCGGTATCCCAAAGAATCTGATATATTTTGAAGCATATAATCCTTTGGAGTCCTTCCGAATTAAGATTCAATTTAACTCAAAGACCCCTGGGACAGTTTTGTACACAAGCTTCCCAAGCAGCTCAGTGGAGTGAGGAGGAGCATCCTGGGAAAGGTGCTAAAAATAGGTCCTTTGGTTACCACAGCAAAGTACCCAAACAGGCACAGAAATAGTTCAGTGCAAACAGAACCTCGATTTCACTCTTTTCTATCCCATCTCCCAACCCCATGGTATGACACAGGTACCTATAATTAAAAGTTGGTATCTTTTCTCCAAGCTGAGCTCCATCCTGCTCTTGCAGCCGCTTTGAGCCTCATTTGCTCACAGCTGCCCAATGTTTCAGCTCAGCCAAACAGCCCCTTTCGTAACTCTGAATGAACAAACCATCAACAGCTTTCTAATTTGGGATCCAAGAACAAATCTCAGAGGGCCAGGAGCTCCAGGAGACGAAGAAATGTCACACTAATAGCTGCACTTTGCTTCATACAGCCCTCCCTAGCCCTGGGATCTGGGTAAGCCTTACAAATACCAAATGAGCATCTGGATTCTCCATGTAAAGGGCATGACCTATTGTCAGGGCAGGGTTAGTGGCCAGTGAGTGATTTCTGAAGGGTGGCAGAAGGATGATGTGCAGCTGGATGAGGCTTTCAGCTCCCAAATGCCAGCAGGAGAGTTTCAGCACCTGTGCTTGCTGCTTGGCTATCTTCAACGTCTCAGCACCACGCAGGATGCAAGGTGTTCTTAAAGGATGCTGCTGCTTCAAAAAACTGGAGAACCAGTCTCACCCTCACTGGAGAGTTGTCCCTTTTGCATCTGAGGCAGGACTTTGCAGCACTGGGGGACAAACAGGAACAATGACCAAACGCCAGGAGCCACAGCCCAAAAGCACAGGCTAAGTAAAAGTTATTGAAGTCAAGATGACTCCAGGTGAGCAATGAATGGGTTCCTGAATCTCGTGGAGCCAATGGGGCAATGTGCATGGCTGGGGGCAGGGGGCACAGCCTTTTTCAACCAGAGGTGCAGATCAGCAGCGAGCAACTCAAGCGACCGAGACCAAGGATCACTGCCCTCCTTGCTGCAGGAAGACGACCATGACGCTTTTTATCCATCCTACTTGTCCTTGAGGCAGCAGTGTGCCAGCACTGGTAAGCAAATGACAGTCACCAGTGCCCTACAGGCTCCAGGTGGCAGGAGATGCCAACTTGCTCTTCAAAAACGTGAGTTCTGGGCAGAGCCACATAGGAAGGTGCAAGGAGGGAGGAACTCACCGGGATTAAGTTCAGAACAACACTCCAAAAGCCATCGCATTTAACCCCAGAAAGCACTGCAACAGAACTCTCAGTGCTTACTTAGCCTTCGCAGAAAATTAAAGGCGCTCCAGTAAAAACACAGCCTTATCCTGGGAAGAAATCATCCACACGTTTTAATGTGCCACCTGCACACGCTGCGCAAATCTACAAGGCCCTAAATATAAACAGACAGCCCTTTCCTGGCTGTTAAAACGAACACTACCTCGGCTTGTTCTCTGAGCAAGCCAAAATTAGAGCTGTTTGGAGATCAGAAACACGTTCGGGTGGGACACTTTTTTTTTTTCTCTCCCTCTCTCTCTTCTTTTTACTGTGTTTGTAGTTTCATGAATAGGGCATTCAGTGTGCCCTAACCCCAGAGATATACCCACCTCGGAGGGAGAGCTAAAATTAGTGTTAAGTTTAATCCTGCGACTGTCAGCAGAGAAGCTGGCTCGTGTGGGATGCTCTGGATGCGGCAGGCAAAGCAACACCCTGGGAAGGCTGCAGCTTCTGCTGCACCTCTTCTCAGAGAGCTGAGGATTCTGCATACACTCCACATAGGCATTGGTTGTTTTTTTTTTTAAAAAAGGACTTTACCCTGCAAAGTTTGGCGATGGAAAGCCATGGCAGCACGTAGACACCTGACCAGAGAGCTGGGAGCAGAGCAAGCCTCAAGATGTGATGGTGTGAGCAACGGATTTCCATTCCAGAAGACCCCAAATGACATTACAGGCAGTAAATCCAGAGGTGACATCCCTTATTATGAAATAACAGGCAGCTCTGGATGGAGCACACCACATCCATCAGCACAAGGGCAGGGAGAGGCCAAAGAAACCCCTTCATCAACACCAGTGCTGTTGGGGAGCAAGAGAGAGGGATGGGGCAGGCACCTTGCACAAGGCAACACAGAAAGGGGTGGGGGAAGCTGAGCCTCTCTGACAGCCTGAGCTGGAGAGGAACCCTCACAGCAGGCTGCTGCTGGATGTGTATGTGTATATACACAGATATACTTCTATATCCTGAGCGTGCCCTCGGTGCTGCTCCGGTGAAGGGCACGAAGGTCCCATGATGGCAGTGCTGGCAGGCAGCTCATACCCCTCCTTTCCCAAACCTTTGCTTACATTTCATCTAGTCTACTCTGATTCCAAGGTTTAATAAAATTGAATCCCAGCATGTCTTGAATTAATTAATTAGATCTCGTTCCAAGCCACCGTGCCAATTTCTGCAATTATGCTGCTGCTCACGGGAGAGCTCGGAGTGGCTGCATCCGTCCCCAAGCAGCTAGAGAGCAGCCAGGGGCTGGGAGCAGGGCTGGGGTGCAGCAAAGGGGTTGGTTTCATTGCTCTTTGGCTTTTCTCCTCCTTCATTTGCACACTAGGAGCAAGCCATCGAAATTAGGGGGAAACTGAGGGATCTTGATGAGACAGCAGGATTGTTTTCTGTATCGGTCTTCCCCAACAGCTGATTTTCAACAAGTGTGACAACATCTCATGGAGCACCCTCAAAGCCAACACAATCCTCCCAATGCTTTTAGCAGCCTTTGCCCATCTTCCCTGCTGCAGCTGAGAAAAGAGCAATCTCAGGTGCTCAGTGACCACAGCAATGAGCATGGTATCGTAGCTGGACTTGGTGGTCTCAAGAGGTCTTTTCCAACCTCTATGATCCTATGGAAGATACGAGGGCAGTAGGACAGGAGATACTTCCCATTGCATCATTGACCATTTTGCACCATTTTACACCATGTAATTAATGTTGACCTCAGAAGAGTCTCATCAGTGCCAGTGCACTGGGCAGGGACTCTGATGAAGAGTACTTGTTTACAAACACATTAAAGCGTATTTAAAACCCATTGTTTCTTGCTCCAGATGCCCAAGTACGTTTTGCTCAGCTCCTGGACTCTTACCAAAAATAAAAAAAAACGACAGATTGCCAAAAAGGACAGAGACGGAGGGGTGGAGGAGGGACGCAAAGCAGCTAGACAGCACAGCAGATGAATATTTTATCCTGCTGCCTCTGGGAACGGAGGTCAGGAGCTGGAGCAGGCTGAAGAAGCACACTGCAAGGAACACTTGCAGAATTAAAGGTCAGTGAGATAATGAGCTATAACAGCCACGGAGCAAGAAGTATTTTCCTGATGGAGACGGCTCTGAGCTCTTGCTGGTGACAGGCTACCTGCTGCTGCCATAGGGCAAAATCTGTTCCCTTCAATTACCATTGGCCATTGAGGCTGAAGATGAGGCCATGCCACATGGCAGCATCCTCTTTCCATCCTCCTTCCAGCTTCTCCTCCAGACATGGCTGCAGCTTCTGCAGGCAGCAGGGCCACCACCTCTCCAGCCCATCTTCACTCGCCCCCTACAGCTTTCCAGCTCTTTTACCCATGCAGAAATTCTGTCTTGCTGCCCACCCCATGCCATCGCATTTCAACTCTGAAAATAATAATGCAGAGCTGCACCATACCCTCTGTGAACCACCAAACTGCCATGAGGTGTGCACCTCTGAAGGCTGCGTGCTCCACAGCAGGCAGCAATCAAACCCAATTTTCACACAAGGGCAACATCCATCTGTGTCCTATCAGCCATCTGACTCTTGGTCCTAAAGCCCTCCCAGTGCACATGCCAAGCCCTGGGCTGTGCTACCACAAACATACTAGTGGGCAGTGTCAGTGCCCAGCAGTGCAGCATCTCCTCCTAGAGGGTCTTCTCAGTGCTCCACATGCTTAATTTCCACAAATGTCCCTAAAGTTAAACAACCAGCTTCCCTAAGAAGAATGAATTTTCATCAGTAAGTGAAGCAACTTCAGGAAAGTTGCAAGGTGAGCTGCAAGGGATGGAGTGGGGGCAATAAGGGAGGACAGAACTTGGGTACCTGGTGGTCACGTCCTCATCCACCAGGCACGAAAAGCAACCACAGCCTCTGTTTCTAAATATTTTACAGGAGCCAGCTGCTGGCTACAGAGTCAGACAGAAAATCAGAGCAGAGGGAGATGAGAGGTGACCTCCACATCACCCAGGCTCAGACAACTGCAGCAAGGACATGGACAGGAGCATGCTTCTGGCCAGGCATCTCCAAGCAACACCATGGGCACACAGCAAGCAGAAACAAACAAGTGAAAACCCAAATCAGACCTTGCCACTCTAAATGATCCAATGATCCAATACCATCCATCTCATCCCAGAACTGCCAACTCCAGCAAGTGCATCACCTTAAAGGGGTGTAAAGCCAGCAGCAAGGCCTGAGGCAGCTCAGACCCCAGAACACCCCAGTGATGGGCCCTGCAGCACACGGCACCAAGGCCAGGGCTGAGCCTCCTACCTGCTGCCCACCGCTATGGGTTCATCTCCAGCACTTCGAGGAGGCTCAGGGTGTTCGTACGGCGACCTGGGAGAGGGAGCCTGGGGAGAAACACAGGAGAGCGGGGTGTAAGGGGTGATTTTAAATCAAACAAGTCATTCATGCCACAGACACGCTGGCTCCCATGGAGACATCAGGGCTTTTCCCTTGATCTCTAAGGTCCCTCCCAACCCAAGCCATTCTGTGATTCTACGGGTCTATGATTCTGTGGTTCTGCGATTCAACAGTTCTATTCTCACTCTTTTGCTCCTTTTCTCCACCTCTCCTGCCATTGTTTTGGCCTTATCTTTAGTGGCATCTTTCATTTTACTGTCCCCCCTGCTCTCCTCATGAGAATCCCTCTGGAGAGGTGTATCTCTGGACTGGGCTGCAGCAAAGCAGGTTGACCCGCTCCATGCTCATTCATCGCTGCCCTTCACGGTCCCACATCGCAGAGAGGCTCATAAACATTAGATTTGAAATGGCTTTTGATGAGATTTTTGTTCACACATGAAATGACTCATTGACAGATGCACAAATAGAAGGCACAGGCTGGTCACAGGCTTTCCAGCTCCTCTAAAATCAAAGACCTCAAATGGGAACCAGACCCCATCCTGAACATTCAGAGCTGGACCGTGGCCATGCCACAGGGCCAGCTGCTCTTGGTGCGGTCAGGAACTCTTGTTCCATTCTAACCTTGGGGCCAGCAGGGCTAAGCCTGAACAGATATCCAAAAATCACCGCAGGTTATGGGAAGATTCTCAGGAAAAGAAATAAAAAATCAAAAGGCTGAGATCAGCTTAAAACAGAGCTAAAGAGCAAGCGGCTCTTATTTTTCTTTAGCTGTTATTACAGACCTAAAGAATAACTTATTCCTATTGTCTGATTAAATTCATTTTTCTCATTACAAAGGAGGAAATATCTACTGACAGTTCATACTCGGAGGATTTAATGGGCCTAATGCTGTTAGCCCATCCAGCAGTTCTTCAGAGCATCTTTCCCACCATGCCTTCTGCTGCCAGCAATTAGATTAAATAATTTTAAATCTGCATCCTTCTCTTGAAAATGTGTTGGCACACGCACAGGCAGTAGGAAGGTACAGACAACTCTGTGCAATGTCATTGCAAAAGCACTCACACACAAACTCCATGGACAGAGCTGAATAAGAACAGTGAGAATACTTTCTATTATCGTGAACAAAAAGCGGAAGGCACCAGTGAAGCAAAAACCCTCCTACTTAATAATGCCAGACAAAGAAAAAAAAAGCATTTATACCTTAAACTTGCAGCTTGCTCACCAAAGAAATTTACTGGAATGCAGCAAGTGTGAAGGACCCAAAAGTGCTAGGGAATTGGTTTAACAACTCGTAGAGGCGGTGAATAAATGTTGGTTTTACCTTCGGAACATGGCACCACGAGCACAGCTCAATTAATTCCTGAAGCACGTGCTGTACACAAACATCCCACTTCTCTGCTAAGCTCTGTTGAGGGGCTTGGCTATGGCTTTCTCAAACCTTTGCTTACTGAAGGTTTCACCCAACAGGAAGAGCAGAGTGCCAGAGCCTGCTGGGCAGGGAAGGAGGGTGACACTGCCCACAGACAGTCCCCTGACATTGCTCCATTGTCCCCAAGGCCTGCTGGCAGTGACACTGACACCTGCCCAACAGCACGCTGCAGGGCTCAGCACTTGGGGCATCACTCAGCCCCAAACCCGCTCACCCCAAACCCAAAAGCCATAGGGTTTGTGTTCCCATCACAGATTCACCCTCCCCGGTAGACCAGGTGAAGAAACAACCTAACATCGCTCTAATTGCTTCCAGCACTTCTAACGAGCCAGCTCAGCCTGCTGGCTGCTTCTTTCTCCCTCCTGCTTTGCTTTGCCTTCCGTTGACTTGGAGGGAGGGCTGTTAATTTTTGCATCTTGCAACAACAACAAAAAAGCCTTAAACCCAGGCTGGGCACACGCTGCTTCAAAACAGAGCTGAGCCCCGTGGCTGTGGGGCTCTGTTCTGGTGCTGAGCCTGCAGCCCCGGTGTGCCCGAGAGCACCCACTCCATTTGCTGTTGACCAAAGCATTTAATTGCATGTCCCCGAGTGCACGTGCGGGCTCCTGCAGGCGTTGCTCGGGGAACGCGGGGAAAATCTGGCTCTGGCACAGTGTTGCTCTATTTTACCTTCTTTACTGCTCGAAAAACATTTGGCCGTTGCTGAAGAGAGCCAGGCTAGACGCATACATTACAGCCTGCTCCAGAAATAGCACATGCTGGCTTGCACAATTTTTGCAGCTAAAAGTCTTCCTTTCAGCTCAGCAGCCTGTCCCTGGCCATGGAGTGCTCCAGGGAAGGCGCAGCGCGGCCCCAGAGCTGTGGGATGAATCGTTTTGAGAAGGCTTCCTGATGCCAAGTGTAGGTGAACCAAGCGGGAGTCCACTGAAATCATTAAGCAGCCTTCATGCAAACCAAAAACCATGGTCGATATCAGGAGGTATGAATCAACCACTTGACTGGAGCGTGGCATCACATTCCCACACCCATACCCGTCCTGCAGCACCTCCAGAAGGCATCCAGCTCCAGAGAGATGGATCCAGCTTACCACATGCTTCCAAACTGCACAGATCCATTCTGCCCATACATTCACATGTCTGGGAATTCTGAACCTCCAGCAATCCAGCTGCAGTTGGTTTCTAGTCTACTGCATATCTAGAAATCCCCAGACAATGGTCAGAGCCTTTTTTCCTCTATTCCCTCAACACAGCATCTGGATGGGGGAAGAAGTTCTAGGGTATCCTAAAAATCGGTGCTTGCACTGAAGTCATCACAGGATCACAGGTATTTGGGTCTCAGGGAGACAAAGCTCTGCCTGCAAGAGGGAAGCAGAACTCCCTGCCCTCCTCTGGGCTTGCTTTAAGGCAAGTCTGGCTTTCAGACACAGGCAAGATGAAGACCAGCATGCAAGGGCTGGCACACACGTGTCATCTGGTTGCTGTGCACCTCTTGCTTCCCCTTTTCCTGCAAGAAAACCCTTTTTTTAGGGGGGGGGAAGACAACACTGCTGAAAGCTCCCTCATCACTCAGAGAACAAAGAAAAATACAGAGTATTAGCATTCAACATGCTCCAGGGGTCAAATGCCACTGAACAGATATCACGAATATCTTAACCAGAGTCTACAGCTGTAGGGGTTAGGGTTAGGCTTCCCATAGCTAACACAGCTCTTTGCTGTTAACACCTCCTGCTCTTAGCAGTATCTGGCTGTTGCTGTGCAGGTTACAGCTTTACTTTGGGTTGGAGGCTGTGGGTCCAACTCCTCACCTGTGATTTGTGCTTTGCTGCTGGCTGGTGCTCTGGGTACACTAAGAGCAGCACTCCCATTTCAGCCTTTACGCCGTGCTGTGTCTGGGCTGGGCTGTGGCAACCACCAGAAGAGCAGCAGAGCCTCTCTTGTCCTAGAGAGGCCTTACACTCCGTGGTAATTAACCCAGGCGTTTCGCCTTGCACACCTGAATTAGAACTCTTTTTTTAGGGGGAATACAACAACCTGAAGCCAGCTGTTTGCCTCCTGGACTGCAGCACAACTTAGGTGCTTTGCAACCCGGAAAACAGAGTCCAACATTTTTTAAAAGTCCTGGCTGGTTGTTATAGCAACATATGCATGTGTGTACGCGTGTGCATGTAAAACAGACTCAGACCCGGGTTGTCACGGGCAACACGAGTCAGCTCCGGAGCAGAACCAAACTTGCTGCCTCGCCTGGTGTCACCCAAAGGCAGCAGCCAGCCCCGAAGGGACGGAGCTGGGAAATATCCCGATGTCCCACAGCCCGTGCCAGCTGCTGGCAGAGAGCTCGCGGCCGTCTCGCAGCTGATTCAGCTCCTTAAGAAGAGGGTAATTTTCTTTATCCTGTTTGCTTCCTCCTCCCTCGCAGGCTGCCACAGCACCTTAACCCAGCTGGGTAAGACAAGCTCATGGCTCCCTCCCAAACAGATGGCTGCAAGGAAGGTCCAAAAATAATCTAACCCATTTGCCTGTGCATTCAGAGCTTGCTCTGCTGATTGGCAGACCCTCTGGAGACCACCAGAAGAAGCAGATGGTCAAGACATGAGATCAGAGCTGGAGAAGGAGATGTCAATCTCCGGGCTGCAGTGCCAGGCTCGGGGACGTGGCAGGGAGCAGGCGAGGTACGCGGTCCCGTAAGGACAGCGTGTGAGTAATGAGGCTGGCTGCAAAGTCTGGGGTTTGCTTTAAAAAAATAAAAATAAAAAAATAAAAAGCACGCATTTCACGGCCTCGTCATGCTACAGGAGTCAGCCCTTATATCGCTGCACCCCTGGAAGGCGGCTGAGGGGCTGAGCCTCTCTCGGCCTCCCCATCAAAATCCAGAAGCAGAGGTCAGCAAAGAACGAAGTGAAAAAGAAACAAGAGCAGGGCAACAACTCAGGAAATCACAACGCGTGCGATTCCTCTGGTGGCAGGCTTTGCAATAAGCCTATTTTTCTGGGTTAAAAACACATCGATATTCAACGTGCCTTTCTGGGGCCTGGACTACCACCTGGTACCACAGAACAGAGCATCAGGAACAAGGCAGCAGTGAAACAACACCTCCATCCCCTTACACATGGCACCTCCATCCCCTTACACAGGTTTTTAGCCAAACGTCTCAGGTTGATGCAATTCCACAGCATCCTCTGTGCAGCACTGTAACTTAAATCCCCAGGCTGGTCCAGGAGCCCACGTGGGGTGAGGGATGCAGGTTGAAACGCAGTCAAACCGGAGCTGGTTGTGGAAGGGAGAGTTTAGCCTGAGTAGCACACAAGCACACGGACAGAGAGGAGAGAGACCTCGGGCCTGGAACACCTCCTGAGGGAGTGGTGGGTGGCACAGCAGCCACAGCACTGGGCAAAGCCTCCCAGGTCCAGAAGGGAACATGGCACAACGTGCCTCCCCCACCTCGATGTCAGGGTTTTGGCAACCCCACTCCTCAGCACGCTCCTCTACGGCAAATTAGAATTTCTTCATCTGTGTTAATTTCTACAGCAAATCCCTGCTCTGTCTATATCATCAATGCTATCAAACGTGCCTGAGGATGTTTCTAATGTATATCCCCTGCCATGTGGGCTATGTTTCCCTTTCTCCAGTGCTATCAGGGCACAGCTCTGCTGACCTCCCAGATTAAAGGTGGAATGCCCAGGCATACCACCCCAAAATCCCAGCTGTCCATGTCTGAATGTCTCCATCCCTGGAGCTCCTGCTGCAAAGCATCCCCACACCGCCCCGTGCCCACACTGGGCACTGACAGCACTTTGAGAACCTCTCTGCAAATAAAACCACCATGAATGCAGACGTTTGTTACCCCACTGCTTTCTTTTTCAACCTGCGGTGCAATGTTGCTGTAAGAAATTGAATCCTTGAGCATAAAGTATGTGTTACAGTGCTGCCTTATACAGCAGCAAAGTGATTAATTAAAATTTACAAGAGCAATCCAAATGCCTAAACATGTTTCTTGGCGGCAGCTCCCAGGACCCACTGCCAATAACATCTCAAGCTAATGACAGCCCCGAAGTCAACCTCTGGGAGCCATGAAGAGCCTCTGAGCTCAGCCAGTTGGTAACAGGAGAACGGAGAGCTCCGCGATTCCTCGGGAAAACAAAGCACGTGAAGGCAGCAGGGGCTGGGATGGTTGGCTCGCGCCATCCCAAGTCGCAAATACTGGCCCTGGCCCAGGTTTGTTACACGCAGTACTGAAAACGCCGCGTAAAAAAAGGGAAAGAGCCAAATTCGCATCCAGACGCGGGAGCTGAGCGCTTCCAGGCAGCGCCTTTGCACAAAGCAAACTGCTCCCTGGGAGAGCTTCTTCTCAGAGCTCCAGAGGACGCAGGCATTGATCAGCTCCTTCCCCGCCACCCCCACATCCATCCGCTGAATATAATCCAATAACTCGATACTCTGGGTAACCTTTGAAAACCCCAAATTGCAATTTCCCGAGGGCAATTCTCAAGACTGCGTCAGAGCCAAGGAGGTAAAGCTGGGGTTAAAGTTGTTGACTTAAATGGAAAAAACAGTCGGGAAAATATCACAGTCAGCTGTGGCAGCTTTACAGAGGTGCAATCCATTGGAGCCGGTCTGGTCACTGGGAACTGGTTGCATAAATCAAACAAATGAGAGTGGAGAGACTCCTTAACGGCGGCTGCATCGCGTTGTGCTCTTAACAACAGGTTCCCTTTGCAGCAAATAAATGCAAAACTTTTAGCGAGCTGAACTCAGCGACACCGCCTCTTAACTTCCCTTTATTTCAGTATCATCACTAAATGATTTCATTGTTTTCGAGGCAGACCGGTTGCTTATTGGTAATGACTTCACCGCCGTGGAATAAACATTGCAACGATGACTGGGAATGGTGGAAGCACAGCTCATCTATAACTTCACTTTAGACACTTAAATTAGTGTGGATCAACAGAGTCCTACTGGAATAATAATTTCAGCAGCCGTGTCAAAAAGCAAATGAGAAATAAAATGCCGTACCCCAAGTAAAAATAGTGGTGCTGTCCAACCACTTCTTTAAAGAGCCCTCCAGCTCTTCCCCTCCAACTGGAAATTTGTCATGGCACACGTCCTGCATTCAGGAAGTAGGTCTTTACAGCTCTCATGACAATTTCCTTCATTCTGCCAAGCTACACACACCTGAAAATCGTCATCAGTGCTTACTGGGGACTCATGCCTCCGGTCTGACTGCCCAGTGCCAGGCTCACCAAACACACTTGAGACAGGAGCACACTTGCTTCTCCTCCAATCCCTTCTCCTGACCCACAATAATGCCATGGTTTCCATTGGTTATAATATTGAGCAACAGCTCCTATTGCTCTGAGGAGCCCAACAAGTATAATTCAACCCTCTTACAAATGAGATAGGGGAGATGTTGTGCAAGATCAGCCCTAGCACAGCTGGGAACAGAATCCAGGGCTGATTTAATCTGGCAAATCTCCCCCAGCCAGAGATGCACAGGCTGTGCCACCTGCCCTGCTGGACCACCTCTCCATAAGGTCTTTTTTTTGTTGTTTTTGTTTTTTTTGCCACTGTGCTGGGAAGGAATTGCTTAAGCTAATTAGTAAATTTCACCTGCCATCCCCTATACAATCATAGAATCAAAGAATCACCATGGTTGGAAAAGACCTCTAAGATCATCCAGTCCAACCACCCACCTATCACCAATATTTCCCACTAAACCATGTCCCCCAGTGCTCCCTGAAAGACCAGTTCCTGAGGAGGGTATGGCTCTCTCAGTGCTGCTTCTCATTGCTTTTTCTAAAAATCACTGGAAGTGAGAGACGAGCTTTAATTAAAGAATGTTTATTTGCAAAGCTGAGAAATGCCAAAATTACAGCTGGCTCTACAAGCTTAATTTGTTCCATTGTGCACTTGAACAGGGTTTTAGGCAGATGAAGAGGTATCTTTTGTATTATTTTTTTTTCCTTTTTCTTTCCCCCCTCCTTTTTTTTTTTCCTTTTTGTGCACATGCTACAGGACTTCTACCTTGCTCTGTTCCTGGATGGGCAATGAACAGAGAAGAGCAAGCCAAGAAACCAAAGCTGGTGCTATGTTCTATCAGACAAGGCTGACCTATTATCTAGAGTATCTTAATGTTCTTTTAATGTTGTTTTCATGCAATTGCATTTAAATTGTCAGATAATCCAATTCGAATGGGAATAGTTCCTCTCCCAAACCACAGTTCATTGTCCTTAAAACCCAGGGCCTGCTCAGGGGAGAGGAGCACTAATGACCGACAGCTGGGCGCTTACATGCTTTTTCCCAGTAGGTTTCTAACTCTTTTCCCAGTAGGTTTTTTAACTCTTTGGTTACACACACTGACCACTGCATTAACATTTATGGCCTTATTAGGAACAATTTCTTCCCCGAAAGAGTGGAGATGCGTTGGCACAGGTTGCCCTGGAGCCACCGTCTCTGGAGGCGTTCCACCAAGGGACGTGGTCAGTGGGCATGGTGGGGATGGGTTGGGGTTGGACTGGGTGATCTTAGAGGTCTTTCCCAACCTTAATGATTCTATGATTCTATGAAAATCCAGCATGGGCACTAATTCAGCAAAACCATCAGCTGCCCAGATCTCAGATTTTTTCCGTAGCCTCCATATTTAGTAGCAGCCCGGCTGCGCAAGCGCAGATTCTAGATGTGACTAAGTGCATGACATAAGTCCTGCTACTTGAGTGTCAACACTTGCAGAATTTGTCTATCTATAGCCTCGAAGTCACACCTGATGTTACTAAGTATCTGCATGTCTACACTTGTGGTGGTTTTCACTGCATTTTCATGCATTGTTTCTTGAAACAAGGGGAAACATGGCATCGAGTGGGGGTACAGTCAGATAGGACCACCCTGAAGGGCAGAGGGGCTGGGAGCTGAGCCCAGGGATGCTGTGACTCAGAAGGAACATGGGAGGTCAGGAAGCAGCTCCATGCCATGGAAGGAAACCATCAGCAAGGAGGAGCTTCAGGTATAGCATGCTTTGCCTTGATCTTCTGATATGAGTGGTGCAGATACCCATCCATTGCATTTCCATTGGTTTTCTCCTTGAACACCTGAACAAGAAGCTAAAGCACTTGGAGGAATGGAGCGCTTGGAACCCACTTCTTTGACTACTGGGCCCCAGGAAGCCTGGGCAAATTGGGTACCCAGTCTTTACCTATGGAAGGTGGCACAGTCAGACCTGGGGAAACTTAAATTTAGCACAAATCTGGGTCCTGACACCACAGTCTGATAAATACCTGGGCAAACAAACATTTATGAGGGCAAACAACGACAGGAGCTGAAAACCGCTGTTGGTCACAACAGTAGTTCATCATAGTGGTGACTCTCCTTGCCTTCAGTCTTTCCACACAGAATGGCACAATGGTTTGGGATGCAAGGGACCATAAAGATGATCCAGTCCAAACCCTCTGTCATGCGTAGGGACACTTTCCACTCAATCAGGTTGTCCAAAAATGTCTCAGAAGCCTCCAGTTCCTTCTCATGACCCTTAGCTCTGGGGAAATCCCTCTGCTCCAAGCAGGACCTGGGGGGTCCCCACTGCCCACCCCTCCTGTGCACTGCCAGGTAGGAGCACTGGCATTTATCACTCCTTTACAAGGGCACTGTGTCAGGAGACCCATTTAAGCTCCATTATAACTCCTTGTGACTGACAAGCAGAGAGTAATGAGTGTCATTGCCTGAGGAAGGCCAGACGCAGAGGAAGCTCTAAATAGACCTGTCAGAGGGATGCTAAAGAGACTCATACATCAGCTAAACCAGCACCTGATACATAAAAATCTTTTAATCTACCACTCTTTCAATTTTAAATGTTTACCAAGACCCAGCATCTATAATGCTGCACAGGTAAGACTCTTTTTACTTTATAAATAATTCCAGTGACCCTTCTAAGCGTATGCCTGGCTTTCTTTTCATGAAAAACAAGGAAAAGAGGAGGAGAAAAGGAGCGGCAGGCTGCCAGGGATCCGAATGCTTCAGTAGCTGACAAAAGACAAGAGAATTTGGGCTGATTTTCATTTTTTTTTTCTCCCCTTTGGAATGATGAATTCACAAGTTGTTATGGGAACTAGCAGCACAGATGATGCCCCAAAGGAGCACTGAAGAACGCCTATAGGATCTGGAGGGATAATAATGTAACACAGACGTCTGTAATGTGGATGGCCTTCCCCCAAACTGGATGACAAATGTAACCTAATGCTCATAGCGCACGCTCCGTATGCCAGCAGGAACCCATGCAGCACATCAGCCCCGAACTATGCGGCTGCAGTCCTTGCTGGGGCGGTTCTGGCCCCATCCCAGCCGTCAGGACAGCATCCCTCCTTGTTTGTTTATTTACTTTGACAACACATTCATTTTCCTTCCCGCTACCTCACATTTTCCAGGACCTCTGCGCTTGCAGACTGCTGTACTGCTGGGGAGGGGGGAGGGGGGCAACTGGCACCTGCACCCGCAGGGCTGAGGATGTGAGCAAGGGACACACAGGGCTCAGGTTTTCCCCTCTGGAAGGCGGCCGAGGCCACAGCTCTGTGCAGACAACACAAGCTCTTCTCCTTCCTTCCAGCCTCCCCTCGGTGCAGGGTGGGGAGGGATCAGACCTTCAGCACAGCTGATGGTTTTCCCAGCACTGAGCAAGCAAAAGCCCTTGGGTTGTTTTCTAAAGGGGAAGATTTTGTTTGGGAACAACTTTGCGCTCATTTACTTTCTCAATGAGTTATAACACAGGCTGTGAGGAAGAGCAGAGCTCATATTCCATGGATCACACCTAAACCCAGGGTTTACAGATAGAGTGGGTGAACTGGATCTTTAGGGGATACACAAACCCAGATAAATGTGAATTACAGCAGCCATGTGATGGTCTCAACTTCAGATAGCGTTTGTAGCACATACAACAGCATATACAGGTCAGACTAGGAACATTCTCCAGCCCAAATGGATGGGTCAGAGCACCACAGCCATGCAGCATCCCTGGGACAAGCAAACAAGAACCAAGGGTTTTCAGAACAAGAGAGACACGTGCATGGCTTGAAAAGCACTCAGCATGCAGAGTGTTGCCATGGAAGATGCAGGATCCCAGCAGGAGCACTGAGATGTTGCTGAGCTCTGTGAAAAGCACTCTGAGAAGCACTGCCAGCGCTCAGACCCACCTGCATAGCCCTGAACCTGTCCCCATGCTTCGGAACGACAGCCTACAAGACATCCTGAGGCCATGGGAAAATGCTAAATGATGTAACAGTATTTCTAGCCAGGCTTGCCGTTCAGCCCAACTCCAGTGTCCTCCTGCACTTTGAGGCCGTCAGCCCGTGGTCTGCCAGCTGTCCTTTCGGTCTGTGCCAGGAGAGGGCTCTTGGTCTCCTTCTCCTTTGTAACCTTCAGCGCACCAAAAGTTATAGACTGCATCAAAAGAGCAGAAAAGGAATTGTTCCCTGCACCACAAGCTTCCAGAAGCCACGCTAGGGAGCCCCATTTACTTGTGCAGAGGACAGAATCATTCGTGATTTTTTCTTTCTTTTTTTTTTTTTTTATGCACTAAAAGACCTTTCCTGAAACTTGGGGGAAGCGGAGAATTGAGGGCTTTTAACACAGTACCTGCAGTTTGCATTTACCCGGTGGTTTTCTGGAGCCTCTTGCCAAATGTCTGGCTGTGCTCTTCCAGAAGGTAATAAAAAGCCTGCACCGTGCTTTCTCTGCAGAACCACTTAATGGGGTTAGGAGGTTTCTTCTCAATTTCACATTAACTCCATGCATATTCTCAGTGCTTGCTGTGCTCTCCTCACTGCCCTATGCACCAAGCCCTTCTGTGCACACTTTCCACCACTTCTATTCCATTCCCCTAGAAAGAGCATTTAAAAAAAAAATGGAAGAAAGCCTTTTCTAGATGGGGTTCAATGATAAACCAGCATCTCCTCATCACAGCTCTGTGTGACAGCACTGGACATGCTCTTGGCATGAACACGTCTCAGGAGTTGGGCTTGATGACCCTTGTGATTCCTTTCCAACTTGGGATATCCCACGACTGTAGGATGCTAGGATCCATAGTCCTCAGACCATTCCCTCTGGAGGGCAAGGACAAGCCAAAATAAAACACAATGTTTGGAAATGCAATGTCCAGCCATCTCCCTTTCAAAATTTGCTCTGCTATAGATGAGTTTCCCACATTGGTGTCTTGCTGTGCCTTTGGACACATCAGGTGTAAAAGGACACGAGGAAGAGATGCCCCAAGGAAAGGAAGGCGTGCAGGTCATTTCCAGCTCTAGTGGATATCTCAGGGTTACCAACACACTGCTCCACCCTCACACTTTACCCAAGCACGTCAGGTTTTTTTACAAGCTCAATTTATCACTAGAGAGAGTAGTTAGTGAAAGAGTACTAAACTGTGTAACAGAGGAAAGCACAACAGTCTTCTTCAGAAAGCAGCCTGGCCCTTGAGAGTAAGGACACTAATGAGGGATTTAAATGCTTCAGCTTGATTGCAGTGCTTCTGCTATAAACAGGACAGCAACGTGGCACCCCGGGCACCAACCCCCTCTTAATTATACCTGCTGCACGATGCGGATCATAAAGTAAAAGGGAAGGAGACGCAGCTCATAAATCACTTCCTTTATCGTTGCGGGTATCACATGAAGAGGACTGAAAGGAAAACCTGAGAGCTGAGGTCCTGGGTGCAACTTACAGTTCACACTGATAACGCCCAGCAGTCTGCAGGGACCTTGCACTCCACAGCACCACATGCTCCCTCCTGCCCTCTGCCACATCCCAGCCCATGAGAAGCCCAACACCGTGGTGCCCTTCCACCTGCAAAGCAGGTTTGTGCTCCCTCCAAAAACTCAACACAAAGAGGACAGACAGGCTTCCATCTGGCTCTTCTCAAAGTTGGGATGAAGAAAGAGTTTCAGCACTGCCTTCCAAGCAGCCCTTTGTAGAGATGGGAGGATGGGTAAAAATAACTTGTAATTAGAGTCTAATGAATCAGCACCAGTTGTCTAGCCAACAGTGCAGCAGCTCCCATGCGCTCGCTCGTCGCCTGATGTTCCTTCCATCATGCAGGAGCAGCACGCTGGAGGATTCATGCTCACTGCCCCCACAGATGTTTTTCCTTGCACTTGCAGGGCTCAAACTCCGTTTCACCCCAGAGAGAAACGGGACACAACTCTACCACATGAGGATGCCACCAGCAAGCCTTCCCTGAGCATGGAGCTGCTGCACCTGGAAGCACATGCAAGCAGCTGCAGCTCACCCTGCCGTACCCATTTGCAGAGGTTCACAGCAGCCAAGAATTGAGCTTTGTCAGCAAGGCCAAGCGTTCTCTGTGGCACAGTGGGAATCAATTCAAACTACCCCAAAATTCCTTGGCAGCAAGCCCCAGGCTTCACGGCTGCACTAACTGAGTGCAATTCCACAAAATGCTTCTCATTCCCACCCCGCCTTCAAAATACACGCGCACAGCTTGGTGCCAGCACATTTTGGGACACCGTCCTGCAGGGGAAGGAGGACACCGTGGCTTCCTATGGGGTGGTGGAAATAAGGAGGCACAAGAGATGCTTCTTGCCATAGCTCAAATAATGAGTGCTCTGCGATATGGGAATCGAATCCCTTTGCTGATGGATGCAGAGCAAGTCTGCAATGTTTGCGAGGAAAAAAGATGCTTTTGTTCGAACTGCATATTCCTCCCGAGATACGAAAATGAAGCTGGACTTTTTTCCTTCTTTCATTCTAATAAATTTTGTATTAGTGATCGTTTCTAACTCTTTCATTTAGCTTGTGGTTTCAACTAGGCCAGAGGAGAAAACCGATTTTCAGCTGAGAGCCCAACCAAAAATAAAATGAAGCTCAGGTTTGGTTAGGAAAGAACGGAAAGAGTGGTGGAACATGTTGCCTTCCCGACTTCCATTTTGCTTTATAAACATCAAGGCTAACAAAACATCAGAAACTCCTTTTGCTGGAGATGTGGGTCAAACAGCTGATGTTTCAGACGTAAAATAAGTTTCTGCCATGGCCCATCCCTCTCCTTTCAGCTCTAGGCATGGGAAGGTCATTGCCATGCCTTGGCTATGACCGATGTAATGAACGGGCACCAGGAGACGAGAGCCTGGGGAATGAGAGGTTCCTGGAAGGCCTCTTCCCACTGCAAGGGACCAAAAGCTGCCTCAGTGCTACTGAGGGGTGTCCTGGGGACTTCAGATTTCGGTGTAGATCTGAGAGTTTGGTAGGTTTAATTTCCACCCTCAGAGTTCAGGCTAACGCATTTCTGTTATTGTACGTAACTCTCCTGAGCCCCACCAGCGTTCTTCTGAACACATTATCTTCTGTAGCAGATAATATCTAAGATAACAGCCATCTGCTACATCATATTACTCAGTGCACTCTGACTGGGCACACAACATTCACAGTAATGCTTTTTGGGCTTGGGTTTTTTTTCAGTCTGCTTGGTTAAGGTATGCAAGAAACGGGCCCCGCAGAGAGATTTAGACAAGTATTAGCCATTAGTTATAGTGCTGCAAAGCACATGGTCAAAAGAGGAAGCTTAAAATAAGCATTCAGGTTGGCTACTCACTTTCAAGCTTGTTATTTTTGGCTGAATTCCCTGGATTTGTTTTAGAGCAAAGACCAGGTCAGAAGCTGACATCCCAGTGGAGCAAAGTATTTTCCTTTTCTCTTCTCTTTTCTGATCCTCCCTTGTTCTGCAGCAGGAAGGCCACAAGCTATTTCCATGGCAAGGAAGAAGGTGGATGCCATGCAGTACTGCTTTTTATTCCATAGAAAACAGCACCAATAGAAAAAATTTCAGGAGCTGCTGCAAGGAAGGACCAGAGCAAAGCCATGTACGGCCATGGGAGATGGGGCTCAGGGCTCTGCTATGAAGCCCAGGTTGCAAGCTTCAGCTCAAAGGACCCAAACAAGACATAGATGAAATACCAGGTTTTGTTGGGTGTTAAGTCAGATTTAAATTATTCCATGTTCTCCTCCACAAAACCCCAAGCATCATTTCCAGCATGAGTATCACATCAGATGGGCTCTGCTGGCTTTGCAATGATATCTGCTCTGAGATGCAGCACCCATGATTAGACACCAGATTGCTCACCTCTGTCTTGCCTGTGTCAGACAGAGCACCCACAGGTTTGTGTACAGGGTACAGGCGGGATCCATCTGCTTGGACAGTTTCATAGAATCATAGAATCATTATGAATCATTACTGGAAATGGACCTGAGGGTGTCGGTCAGTGTTTGGCTGAACATGAGCCAGCAGTGTGCCCACGTGGCCAAGATGGCCAATGGCATCCTGGTTCTGTCAGCAGTAGTGCAGCCAGCAGGAGCAGGAGGTGACAGTCCCTCAGTGCTGGCACTGGTGGGGCCCCTCACTACAAGAAAGACATGGAGGTGCTGGAGCATGTGCAGAGAGGGGAATGGAGCTGCGAGGGGCCTGGAGCACAGTGCTATGGGGAGCAGCTGAGGGAATGGAATGGGTCCATCTGGAGAAGAGAAGGCTCAGGGGAGATGTAATTGCTCTCTACAACTGCCTGAAAGGAGATCGTGGCAAGGTGGGGGTCAGCCTCTTCTCCCATGTTATTAGTGATAGGACTAGACGAAGTGGCCTCAAGTTGCTCCAGAGGAAGGTCAAGCTGGATATTAGGAAATATTTCTTCTCTGAAAAAGTGGTCAGGCACTGCAAAGGGCTGGCCAGGGAGGTGGTTGAGTCATTGCTCCTGGAGATGCTCAAGAAGCGTGTCGATGTGGTACTAAAGGACATGGTTTAGTGGGAAATATTGGTGGTAGGTGGACAGTTGGACTGGATGATCTTGGAGGTCTTTTCCAACCTTGATGATTCTGTTTCATGTTGGAAAAGACCACTAAGATCATCCAGCCCAACACCAACCCATCCCCACCATGTCCACTAACCATGTCTCTCAGTGTCACATCTCCGCTTTGCACTTGAGCAATTTCCAGCTAATGTCAGTGCAAGGGCAGATGAACACCATCAGTGTGTGAAGCCTCACATCACCGACCAAGCTCTCGACTCCTGAAGTAACCAAGAGACCAACAGCCTAAAAATCCAGATTTGGGATTTGTTGCACAGAACCTAAGGCCAAATAAAAGCAGCTGTTGGGAAATCTTGAGACAAACAGAAAATATGAGTCTGGTTAGCCCAGTTTCGGGCCAAGTTGTGACATCACGTCTCACAGGTCTCCTCACGGAATAAGATGTTCTTTTTCTGGACTAATAACAAAGAATTTTAGTTCTGAATAGAGAAGAAATAATATGGGAAAACAGTTGTAATGCCTTTTATGAAGATTACACATGGCATGCCCACATCATCTCCTTCATGTGGGCCCTGTGCCTGCCTGAATGCATCCCCACATGTTGAGTGACACAATGGTGGGGTTGTTAGAGCACCAAACAGAGGAGATTAAAAAACAACCGAGAAGGCGGACGGTATTTGGCCTCAAACAAGCAAGGATGACAACGGGTAGCTCTTCTCAAAATGGGAAAGCAAAGTCGACGGAGAAATGTCGCCCATCCTGGAAGAAGGATGGTGACAGCTCATCCCAGCAGATGACAAAAGCAAGGAGATGGGGTGGAGGCGGGATGTTTGCAAGCCAAGCAAGGGGTACAGATGGGCTATAACTGCTTTCACTGTGTTGTAAATGCTTTCTGCCTTCAAGGAACGAGCTGATCTGGTTTGATTTGAGCACCTTTTGCCTTAAACCCCGTCCCTGCTCCCCAGCCCATCTTGCATGTGCTGGGCCTGTCCCCAGCTGCCCCAGGAGGCTGCCACCTCATTAGCAATGAGGGAACAGAGAGGTGGAGAAATGCCACCGGGACGTGGCAAAAACTTGGCGTTGGACAAGGACCACCTGGAAACAGCCAGGGAGGGATCTCAGGCACAGCGAGTCATGGGAGGACTGGTGCGAAGCACTAATCCAACACAAATTTTATCATTTCCTGGAGGAAACCCACAAGTCCAGGGTTTTTTTTGGGTGTGTTCATAGGAATGACAGAGAGAGCGAGAGCAAAATAAATGATCATCATAATAGCAGCATCTTTCTCTCTGCATGTATTAAAGTAACATAAGGCCAAGATCCCGCTTCCTTCAAGAGTTTTGACAGTGCCTTAGTCACCATTAAGATATTGATGTGGCATTATTTTCTCCCTAAGCCCCCTAATTTGCTCTCAATTCATTGTTCGTGGGATTAAGCCCATTTTTTTTTAATGAAAACACAAGAAAAGCTCAGTGACAGGAGGATGAAGGAAGTCTGTGCTATTCACCAGCCACCCAGCCACCCACATGCTATCTTAATTCATCAGCAGACAAAGCCAGCTCTTTGTCTTTGCAGCTCCTTCTATGCCATTCATTCACGGTGAGATATCGCTCCCAGTAATCAGAGCCTGCCTATACAGGAGGGGGGGGGGGGCAGTGTGAGGGGTTGTTCTTGTGCCGGCTCATCGGCGGCTCCCAGCTGGTGGGCAGGGTGCAGGGCACAGGGAGCACCTGCTCCTGCAGTGGAGGTACCTGCAAAGAGCCTGGCGGGGGGGGGGGGGGGGGGGGGGAAGAGACAAAAACCATCTAATCAGGCCTTAGACTTAGCTCCATTGTCACAAAGACAGCTCCTTTTTTAAAAACAATGTATATATAGCAATAGATCTCTATTAAGCACCCTTTCCATGCAAAGTTAGACGGTCCCTTAAGTAACAGGCGGGCAGCACGAGCATCTTCTGCACTTACAAGACTTTTCGCCACTCATAGTGAAACAGCTGAGCATCAGGAAAACAATCCTAATTCCTTAAGAATTACTAAAGAAAGGATTCCCATAGCTTAAGGTTGCTTTAACCTTTGCATCTTCCAATACTTGGTTCTCCTGGGCTTAATGAACTACATATGTGGTTTGCAACTGCTAAGGGGTTAATCTCTAACCATTGTTTTAATTGGATCAACAATTGGCCTTCCGCCACTTCCTTTGGAAAATTATTCCACGATCTAATAGAAATCAGTGCCAGAAAGTATTTTCCTGAGAGTACGTGCCAGAGGAAACACTATGGGAATAGATAACGACCCAAGTTTCACAAGGATCAAATATTGCAATTATTATCATCAGCAGCCAGAGCCATGACAGCTAGAACTGCATGTGGTCACACTTCCAAGGCTGCAACAGCTTGGGAACGAGGAGCGAGTGGAAAAACTTACTTAAAAAAAAAAAACTGAATCTTGAACCAATGAAGAAAACGGGAAAATTAAAAAAAATTCTAATTGTGCTAAATCTAGTCGTGCCATAATGCTTAGCAGAGGTGTAAGCACAGGCAGTATCCAGACCCCAATGCTTAGATATTTTCTTAGCGAGAGGGGTTGAATGTGGCTGAGTGCTGAGACATTTCTCTAAAGTAGCCATTAGATTTTGCATTGCTCCGTGTGCCTCAGCACAAAACTACATCAAACTGGGAAGAAAAACACTCTTCATTTCCCTGTGCTGCTTTTTGCTAGAACTTTTTAAACGACAAAAAAAAAAAAAAAAAAAAAAAAAAAAAAACCTATCAGAAGAGAATGTCTTGTGTAACTTCTAACTGTAACAGAAGTGTCACTCCTTCAGCTCGAGGAAATCAAGTCTTCATATGCCTGCAGGCATCGCCCCAGCACCGCACACTTGTGCAACTCACCCAGTGCCTCCGTATGGCTGAACACGTGCTGTGCTTCACAGGCAGCTCACGTGCTGCAGATTTGCTCAGCAAAAGACATTCTTCTGGCTGGAGTTCTGTGACCTTACGTTTAGCCCATAGGCGTTAGGAGAGGGAGTGTATCAGCAGTGAAAATGCCTTTAAGACATATTTTGGCAGGATTTTTTTTTTTCTTTTTAAATGCTCACTGTACAGACATCACTACATTCTGAATGATAGCTTGTATAATGGTCTTCCATTACCATCTCTGCAAAGAGGGCTATGAATACATACACATAAATGCATGCATGAATAGTACATCTAGTCTTTTATTCTGTGCTACATGTGCTTATTTATGTGTCTCATTACACAAGCAAGGGTTCACCAATGTGAGCAGTCAGATCCTAAGTATGATGTACATGTTTTTGTTTTTAAAATGATACATACACGTGGACAATTTCTGGCACTATGCACACGGCCACGCTGCATTCAATACTCGTACTGGGAAAGGAGGAGCGTTTTAAGACATCTTTACAAAGTTGGTATCACTGACATGCACCCTGTAAAACACATCGAGGAGCGGAGGTAGACAAGTTTTGAATTTTAAGAGAGAAATTTTGCTGCCCTGGGAAAACCAGAGCTTGTGAAACAACTTCTTAGAAAGTCCCTTCGGTTCCCCTTGCTCTAGCCTTCCAACCATGGACCCAGCAAGTGAAGATCATGCTCGAGGACATCTGATCAGTGGTGGTCTTTCTATGACCAATAGCTTTGATTATGAGCAAAAATTCCCACTAGCTCTTTGGATAACCTTGGCCACAGCTTTTGCCTCAGCTGACTGCAGCCTGGGCTGTTTGCTCTATCCCTTCCTAGCCAAGGGCTTTTCTGCAAGTCCCAGCCCTTTGGACAATCCCCCATGGAACCATGTTCCTCTTCTGCAGATGAGAACTCAATCTGGGACTTCAGGGACAGGTCACTTGCACAGTTTTCAAGCCAGAGGAATAAGCAGATGAGGCTAGGGCTGATAAAGAATGCCCTTAATTAGTTCTTCAAGCCTTGGTTTGTCTCTTTGCTTCACGAAGGGCTGAAACTCTCTGTTGGCACTTTTGAGACATTCTCATCTACAGGCAGAAAGGCTAATTATTAATTAAAGTATAGCAGTGCTAAGTGATGCCGGTGTATTTCCTTCTGTCATACAGCTGCTCTTATTTGCTATATCCTGTGCCTACACTTAACACCGTCCCAATGCTCTGCTCTTTGCATCAATAAAACAGAGGTGCTGGGATGTCACCGAGTCCTCCACTCCGCTGCCACACAGTGGTACCCTGACATTCTCTTCCCAAAAGGACGTCTGAGCTCAGCAACAGTAGAAAGGCCCTGAGCCACTTCAGTAATAAAAAGATTACAAGCTTGAATACACTTACATATGTTTGTCTCAGAGAATAAGCAAATGGCAAAAATCTCTCTGCTAAGAGCAGCTGTTGGGATCCACGCAGCTGGATGAGGCCAGCCCATGCTAACAGCATCTACGTGTGTGTGCCATCCATCCCTTCCATGGGCTCTAAAATGTTCCTGATATTTTCTGTCAGTTCCTGACAAAGGCAGGGTCTCTGTGCCCATTTTGCAAAGAGGGAAAAGGCAGCACAAAGCACATGAGTGACCTGATAGAAGTCAAACCACATACAGTTGGCTATAACCAAACCCCAGCAAATCTTGGCTTCATTTCCACTGGACAATTGCTCAGTGCCTTCTCACGAGCAATTCCTTCAAAAGGCAAATGAACACCAGCTCTTGAGGGTACCAGAAGAGCCTCTATTCTGCAGAACGCTTAAAGGGATGAGAATTGTTGGGCCAACGTTTTTCTCAAGAAGTTACGACTCATCACCAGAGTGGAATCACTGCATCGCCGGTTTTTGGAGAATTCAAAAAATAAAAAAAGAAAAAAAAAAGAAAGAAATCAGACAGATCAGCCTGAAAATCACGAGGAAAAAAATCTTTCTGCTGGGAAGAGGGCTGAAGGCAGAGCAAGGGGGCTGGAGATGGCTGGGGCGGAGGCACAGAGGAGAGGAGAGCCTCTGTAACCCTGCTGTTACAGGAGGACGATGGGAGGGGAGGAGAGGAACCACCGTGCTATGAAAAAGGAGAGTTGTCAAAGTCAGGACAAGACTGACTGTGTATTAATTCCAGTGGGACCGGAAAGGAAATAGTTCCTGGCTTTTGCAGCTGGTGGGAGCTCCTATGCACAGTGTGTGCTGCACCCGGGTGAACCAGGAGCACCCTTGGGATGCAGAGCTGCTGCCAAACCCTGCCTGCAAGCGGGGGTGGAGAGGGTTAGAGACAAAGAGCAAAAGGTGGAGACCAAGTCGTCAGCCAGGAGGGCAGGAATTAGACCTGCACACATCCAGCTGCAGGGAGCGTTCTAGCCTGCAGGTTGGTTGGTCCCTCCAGCAAACCACAGGGACAAAGATCTCTTTAAAACTCACTTTGGGGCATGGGCAAGGTATGCAAAGCCTTTCAGTGTCCTGATCCCTGCAGCAGGCTCAGCTCAGAAGCAATGCACAGGCATTGCAATACTCTCAATACTTGAGCCTGAGAAACCCACTAATACACAATGACATCTGAGGGTTAGAAAGCACCCAGAGGAGATGAAAATCTCTGCAGGGTGGGTGCAGCCAGCCCCCGAGCAGAACAGACATATACCAGCCTGCTGGGATGACCCAGGCTCCTTCTCCAGTGCATTCAACAAGGATGGACCAGTCAAAGCCAGAGGTCCACATCGAGCTACCTTCAGTTCCACAACTCCTATGTCCTCCTAAAGCCTCATTACTTGGATTCTGTAAGCCTGTGTCTGTATATAACCATCTTGTATTCACTGATTGAGAAAATCACAGCCTAACAGAAAGGGAAAGATGGGAAAACTCACACAGCTTGCCCACACACTGATGGGAGGCAGCAGGCAATCACTTCCCTAAAACAAGACTTCAAAACCGGCCAGCCAAAACTGCAAAGCAATTTCGGATCTGAAAGTCACATGAGGCTCTTTGTAGCCCTCCCTCATCACAGTGAGAGGACCCAGCAGCCCCTGACCAGCTCTACTTTCTTTAACATTTGCATGCATGCCTCCATGCATCCCACACCCATCACCTAACTGGGTGAAGGATCCAAGAGAGAACCAACATTCAGCCTTCCCCAGATGACTCAGAGCCTAAGGTCGAACACCGAAACACCTATTCCATTTGCAGAAGCAGATATGAAGGCTTGTGATTTGTATCCCTCCCTCCTTTGAAATCCCTTTCATTCTCTGTCAACGTTGGTTTCAGAACCAGAGCTGGCTTTACCATGCAACAATCCAACACCACACTGTACCTATCCCAAAGGACCACTACGATAGATGGAGCTCAAAGCCATGGACTATCGTACAATCATTAAGGTTGGAAAAGACCACTAAGATCACTTAGTCCAATCATCAAACCATCATCACCATGCCCACTAAACCATGTCCCTCAAATAACTCAAACAAAATAACTCAACAGACCCTTTAGGATGGCCCAAAGACTAAGGGTTTGACTTTAAGGGTTGGGCTACGACTGACTGTTTGATGGGATGATCGTTGTGGTCTTCTCCAACCTAACAATTCTATGATTCTAGAGGACGCTATCTGTGTGTATGTATCGAGGGACAGAGTGACGATGCCAGTTCTCACAGGACTTGCAAGAACGGATACTCTTTGAGATTCTCTGCCAAATTTAGTTGAAATTGGCCAACAGGTGCAAAAGACATGAGGAAGAGACTGATAGACAGCACGACTGCCAAAGCCTCCACAAGAAACCAAGCTAAAATGTGTTAAAATGTCTCACTGGTGCTTAGGTGGATGTGTGAGATTTGGGGTAGGCACAAGAAACAGGTTTGTTGCATAAGCTAGAAACAGCAATATAGTCAATTCACTGGCTAAGGCTGCACTTTAGCGCCCATTTTTTCAATTTTTCTCCAATCTTTTATTCAAATTGCTTTCATAAAGCACTACCAGTACTCATAGGCAGGGCTCAGTTTCGCACCCATCTTCCCAGTTAATCCCTTCCAACCCTCCCACCAACACACAGTGAAGATGTAAATGCTCCTTGGGGTACATTCCATGGTCTGTAACAGTGATGGGAGAGACAAAAGCAATGCTAATGCCCCATTTCTTGAGGTGCACCCAACACCTTGCACTGAGCAGAGGCACCGAGGGGAGCGGAGGGTGGAGAAGAGGGAGGTAGAGAAAATTCTGCACTAAGCAGGCTGGGTTGCTGCTACTGGGCAGAATACATGTACAAAACCTGAAGAAAAGGGAATTTTCAGACTGGGATGCCCAGTTTGCTGGGTGAAATCTACTGCCATGGTACAAACACATAACTTAAATGGAACTACAGCAGGGATCAGGAGTATTATTAATTCATATTCCATCTAGATTACTGTTTAAAAGTATTGTCTCAGCGCAAGCATTGCTAGACGCTGTTCATTTGTTTCTCTCCGAGAGCCACAAGATAAAAGAGAGATTAGGTAATTGCAATGCGAGAAAGAAATACAATCAGTGATTTTATGAAATCTAGCCTGTCTCAAACCACAGTTTTGATATTGTTCATAAACACCATCTGCAGACTCGCTTTATAAACAAACATTACATTTATATTTTGTAAAAATATCGTTTCCTAATGGAAAAAAAAGAAGATTTTCTTTTGTTTGAGGAACCAACAAACCCGGCGTCATTCTCATTCTCCTGCTTAGCAGCTCAATGCTTCTGCCTGAGATTTTCAAGAAACAAATTGAATCAGAGACTCACGGAGCGAGAGCAATTACTAGAGGGAGACGGATGCTAACCTGAAAGGTCCACAAAATCATAAATACTACAGAAATACTTGGAAAAGGGTATACGAGTGCCCGTCCGATAGCAGAGAAAATAGGTTCCTTCAGAAGTTGTAAAGATCCATTTTCCAATGTTACGCCTGGAGGAAGCTGCTGCATTTGGTGTTCAGGCTGCGTTCACACACACAGAAAGACACCGACACTCCTACAGCACTTCCATGTTAGCTAACAATTAGCTAATCTTAGCTCAAGCACGACAAAGCCAATCCACTCAGATCTCATGCCCGTGTCGCTGAGCAGATGTTCAGCAAATAGTGCTGTGCCGGCTACAGGCCTTGACATTGCTTTTTCAGGCTCAAAGGGTTTGTCTCTGTTCCTGTACTGCAGAAAAACCTCAATGGGAAACTTGAGTTGGTCTCTTCTTCACCACTTGTTGCTTAATATATCCAACCAAATCACCTTTCCTCTTTCCCCTTTGGTTACAGCACTTTTCATCTTTCTTCCGAGGCAAACCAGCCTTTTTTTAGCATCTTAGCCCTCCTGTCTGCCATTGTCAGAGATACTTAAGACAGCATTCATGACAGCAGGCCAAGAGAGCACGGACACGTGTCTCAAACGCTCCGATAAGACTGATTATTATTTTCTAGCCTGCATTTTGTGCACTAAGTACTTCCTTCAGCGATGTGCAGAGCCGTCCAAGCGCTGCTCAAATCTCTGCAAAGCTGCAAGCTACCACGAACCCTACAGCACCAGCACAGTCTGCACTCCCGCACTCGAGCAGAGAGAATTTCCTTCAAATTCCCTTTAGAAAACACCTCTGCCCATAACTAAACTTCTCTTTCAATGCGTTTGTACGTTTTGCTAGCAGCCTAGCACCCACTCTGAGTACCTTCAAGAGTCTTGAATGAGCACCCATCTGTCCCGCTGACTAATTTCTATTGCAGTTATCGTTTTGCTCAAACACTTCCTCTCCCCACGGCTCGCTGACTAACAATGCCTCCTCTTTATTATTGAGAAGGAGAAACCTGGAGGAGTAAGCAAGCCTCCGTAGGGCTGAATACAACCCAAAATTCAGAGGGGATTTCCCACCGATCTCATGATTCAGTATCCATTTATTATGACCCATGACATTTCACATCGATATCCGATCCAGGTGATTCATTAAGCAGAGGAGCAAACAATACGAGTTTGCACCGCAGCCCTCAAATCAAGATTTTTATGGTGAGTTGGCTCCTTCGTAATCCTTCAGAGGAGGGATGTTATTGATACACCTCAATGCCAGATACATAATAAGGCATCATTCCTCTGTCATTATCGTCAAAAATAACCGGTGTGACTGCAGCACGCTTTGTTCCCAGCTATAAACTGTCTCATTTACGGAGTGCTGTGATCACTGCGATGCGTATGTGGGAGAGAGAGATCGCTGCCTCTTTCACTTACACACGCCCTGGGCACTCCACGGGGGAAGCTGAAAGTAATTGATGGGACAAAGCTGACTCAGAGAGCCGCCAGGGTGACTTCATCACAAAGCACACAGCCCTGGGCTGAGCCTTCCAGCTCCGCACACTCACAAGATAGGCATCAGTCTTGGTGACTGCAAAGGGTGGCTTCGCCATAGGGCTGCCCCCCAGAGAAGTGAAGTTTTTGCACCTCTGCAGGAGAGCGGTAGCGCTGGGCAGCGTCAGCATCACACAATTTGCAGACATTTTCTGAAAATGAGGTCATTTCCAGCGCAGAGAGGCACATGAGGCATTCGTTCCCAGAAAATATATCATGCTACGCTAGGGAAAAAGACAGAAAGAGATCATTCTAGCTCTGACTTCATTACATCAGATTTGGAGGGGGTGAGAGAAGTCTTTCACAATCTGCTCTGCAGAGCAGTGCCCTGTGCTTGCACGCAGACCACTGAGTGATCCCGCTTACCTCCCCGGCCCGAAAAGAGAGCCTTCCAATTGCAAAGTCCACAAAGCAAAAATGCAGTGCAAACGGCACCTCTCTGGATTCACAGAGCCTGCTGGCATGGAGCCCTCCACACCTCTCCTGCCACCCACCCCAAAGAAAATGGGTGACAACTCCCTGCACGACCACGTGGGATCCACCAGCCATGGAACAAAGCAGGAAATCCTACATCTGTCTTCTGGGCTGAGAAGTGGGGTTCTGCTGCAGTGAGGATGCTGTTTCAAGAAGTGAAAGCACTTCAAGGAATGTAGCTGCTTCCCTGCCTTCCCCAGCAGGACCAGATAACACACAGTAACCGGTTTTAGTGGGAATTACAACTTCGAGTACCTTCTGAAACACCTTCACACAGAAAAAGGCTCCATTATGTAGATGCTACAAGGAAACAAATGCCACGGAATGTTCCTTCTGGCTTCTTCCGTGTGGAACAACCTGGTTACGTGGGCTTTCCCACGACCAACCTAAGGAGTGGGCTGCCCAGCATTTCTGTGATAGTCTCTCCGCTGATCTATAAATCCAGACAATACGCGGATTGATGGCGAAGAACTGAGGAAAAGAAACTCAGAACGGAACACTGCTAGGTAGAGAGACAATGACCTGCCTTTCTCATCCTCCCCTGCCTTGCACTGCAAGCATAGGGCTGGTGTGTTCCCTCATGCATGCCCTGCAGCATGTCCTACAGAGACCAGGCTCCAGGCAACCTCCCAACACCGGATTTTCGGTGTTTTCCCACCAGCAGAGCCTTCTGTGAATCACCTTCACTCCACGGTGGCAAAGTGACGTAAAAACCAAATCACAGGATTATGATTTCACATCACCCATGGGCAGGAGGGAGCATGGCTAAATGAAAGCTCCTATTCAGAGCAGGGTAGACCCACAGAAGAAAACTTCAGAAATTATCCAGTGCTCCGTCAGTGTCCCTTCTTTGCCAGCAAAACAAAGTTGTCACCAAAAGGCTGCTGTGATTTTAGGCTCACCCCCTGAGGCCGCTCTGGCTGCAGAGGGCATCTCTGTCCTTGCTGTCACCCTTCCTTCCTCCCATCCCCATGGTATTTTGACACTTGTAACCTCCACTCTCTGCTCTCCACTGACAACACTGGGCAGATAATTAGAATAAAAGGCTGAGCGGCAATAAAAAGCATTTCAAACACTAGGAAAGAAAAAGCAGCTAAAGGTTCTGCAAGCGATACATCACCGCCCATCTGCAATATCAGTATGTCAGCGTCTGTCTGCCACAAACATTAGTCCATAAAAACAAAGGGATAAATCAATGGACCTGTACACCCAGGCATATTATCTCAGAGAACACTGCAGGGCTGCAGAGCACCCTCTTTATTTGCTCAGCCAGAGCCATTCACTCTGCTTACAAGGCAATGTTATAGGATGAATTATCTTGCAAGTGCCTCACTATATCACCATATGAGCTTGTACACCCTATGACAGCAGTTATCAAGTAACTTGGCATCTGAGCAGTTTGCTGCCCTGCTTATTGGCAATTTTCACATTTGTTTGCTTGCAAATGCCCCATCCCTCGTCCTCCTGCAGCCCCACAGCACATCCCAGCAGAGTTCCCAACACCTTGCTGGGGGCAAGGAGCTCCAGCCTCCATCCCCAGCACTGCCCACAGTGATGGAAGACCATGGCTAGCCTCTGTCAACACGCTGCAAGGGATGGCAGAAGCAGCTTTCACCTCTAAAACTGTTTTAGCACTCTCTGCAATCAGAAGGCTTCAGCCCCCAAGCAAGCCTGACCCTACCCATCTGACTTTCCCACGGGGCTATTCACCTGCTCTGTATTCTAACCTAGAGAAGCCAAATTTCCTTTATTTTACCACTTCCTAATGAGACAGCTTGAAATTTTGCAGAAAAGCGCTCCAGGGTTCACCTTCTCCTCTATGGGGCTGCCCAGGACCAAACGAACAAAGCCTGGCACTGAGATCCCATTGGAGCCCCTCGAGTTCCCACCAGACAAAAAATGGAGCCGGGGCCAGACCGCAGCTCTGACGCTCAGCGCTGATGCACACACACACACCCACTGGGGTCCTGTTTCAGGAAAGACAACTGAGAAGAATGAGTTTTGCATAATGACGTGCGAGGGGAGAAAGAAGGAAGCAGGACCCGCTATAATTAGAAAGTGCTTACGCCCCCGAAGGCGGCTGCCTCGGCCCACGCATTTCATCACGAGTAGGTGCTCAGCTATATTTACCTGCTGTCAGAAGTGTTTGACTCGAGATGGGACACAGAAAACCCCACCAGGATGTGGTGAGAGCGAAGGGAAGTTCACAAGATGTGATCTCTAACTGACATCACTCTGAAGCACATCTGAAACTCAGATGCTTTTGGGGGTTGGTTTTTTTTTTTTTAAGGGCAAGTTTCTTTGACAAAAAAAAAGAAAAAGGGAAAGAAAAAGGAAGAGAAAAGAATGCATTCTTAAAAATAGCTGCATCAATAGCACAATGCAGGGGCAGGTGGGATGTTTGCTTAGCAGCTGAGCCCTTCTGAACCTGCTGGGAAGGAGAACCATGTGCCCACTGCAGTGCAGAGCTGCCAAGCGAGCCCTGCTCATCAGTAAGTGTGACCCTGGTGACATCTGCCCATGGGCTCTGCACAGCATTTCCCTTCAGATCGGGTGGGGAACACCAATCAATGCTTTGCAGATGCTGATACAAGGGGCAACAGGGGAACAGCTCCCAGCACACTGCTGGGGGCAACTGGACCACTGGTCTGGTTGGGAAAATGGACTCCTCATGTCACTTTTTCTTCCCCCCCCTCCTTCACTGACCCTCAGCCTTCCAGGTGATATCCATGTTCCACAGCTGGTTTCCATGTTGTACAGCTGATAGTGATAGGACCAGAGGGAATGATTTTAAACCAAAAGAGGGGAAATTTAGGTTAGATGTGAGGTTAGGCTGGTGAGGTGCTGGCACTGCTGCCCAGAGCTGTGGGTGCCCCATCCCTGGAGGTGCCCGAGGCCATGGATGAGGTCCTGGGCAGTCTGAGCTGATGGGGGACACTGTCCATGGCAGGGGATGGGGCTGGGGAGCTTTGAGGTCCCTTCCAACCCAACCATTCTGTGGTTCCATAACTCTATGATTCTGTCATTTCCATGTTTCTTGGAGTCAGCATTTCCCAGGACCAGCATCTGTGAAGTGCAGAGCAGCATCACAAAGCCTGTCTGGCAGCCTCGTGTTGAAGCCACAGGCACACATGGCCACCAAGCCTTGTTCCTTGACCCATTTCATCCCACACCACTAACTTGGAGTGGCACTGAGGTAGAGCCTAGCCTGAAAAACTATTTTTTCTCCACCTGAAGACCTCAGAAAAGGCTCACATGGGAGTCTGCAGCCATTTGAGCGCTGCAGAAAACACCTAACAATGATAAGGAGGAAGGGCAGAGCCCCTGGAGTGTGGGGAGGGCACTGGCCACGTTTCAGTATCCTTCATTCGGACCAGCGACTCCAAGGGAAGAGCATCACACTTCACTCCTCAATGGCTGGTGCAGGGATTAACAACTGAAGTGGATCCAAGAGCTCGGCAAAGAAAGCATGAATAAAAGATCACACTTATTCATCTTGTTACTTTTGGAATAAAGGTTAACACTTTCCACTCCATTTTGCACTTTCTAGTTTGAGCCAGCCTTCCATTTATACTCAATGCCCACTTTAGGAGGAGCTCTAAGAGCTGCCTATTTCTCTCGAGGAGCTATTGAGAGCCTTAAATGATATGCTGGACTTAAACTTGTAACTTGATGTTCTTTTAATTGCATCACAAATCTCACCCCAACTTTCTGTGCCTGCGTCCACCCAGAAAGCATGATCTAACATGAAAAACTATCCATGGCTAATTCTCAGCCACCAGCATTAAATAATTACGTGGTCTCTGATGCACAAACAAAAATGAGAAAGCTATGGAAGTTGCAGCACCTCAGCTCCATCCATAATGTGATTAAAATGAATGAGACCAGAGGCACAGAGGGCAACCGGGGAGCAGGCTGGACGGCAGATGAAACATCTCCAGCCTGCTGCCCAATGGGCCAAAACAATCCTGGACACTGAAAACCCCACAGCATCACCACTCCTCCAACTCCATGCTCCTGGGTGTTCCCGTGTCCACACTCGTCCCTATAAGCACACCAAAACCCCAGGCCATGACCCATAACCATCCCCTCAACACTGACTCACAGATTCCTCCAAATCTCTGTATCCAACCATGATGAAAACCTCTCATTTTCTCCACACAACCCACTGAAGGCACGGCCCTTCCTACGCACTCACACGGTGAAGTCCCATCAGCTTGATTCTCAGAAGCGCATTATGCTTTTGTCCTTGACAAATGCAATCCCGTCATTCAATATTCTGCCACGTTGAGCATCTCACCTTCCACTGCCTCCTTTATAGCATCAAACAAGAACTGCTTGTCGCTATTTTCAGGGCCCTCCCAGCACCCCCAGCCCAATCTCTCATGCCCTTGTTCACTGGCAAGGTCAAAATCGGTTTAATGGACTGATCTAAAGAAATCTCCATTGCTGCTTATCTGCATTACAATACACACACATTATATATATATAGACACACACGCACATATATACATACATCCTTCTGCTTCTTCTAATCTGCTCCATCAAAAGGATGGAGTTGAGGCCATCTGTGAGACACGACTTAAAAAAGACAAGTAAGAAAGAAAAAAAGATAGAGCAGGCACGCTACAGCTTTAGTTATTTATAGGTAGCCTTCAGCAACTAAACATTATCTCTTCATCATGATCCTACATAGGAAATACTAAGCACCTATCACATTCTGGAGGGATGTAGTGGTGGAGGGTATGGAGAGCAGCATAAGACTTAGAGTGGAAAGTTCTGTGCTTAACTACAAAGAAAAGAGAGCCTCTGTAATACTGCAAATTGCCTTTTTGGAGAGGAAACCAAAGGCTCAGCCACAGACTCATGCAAGAGATCTTTCTTTGAATTTCACTCATAGCTAAAAAAAAAGTGCTCTGCTATTTGCCAGAGCTCTCGTTTTTGCCATGATGTCCCGATGAAAGCCAGAGCCACACAAATATTTCCACAGCTGCTCAAAGTGTTTGCTGGATTAGAAGGTCACATATAGGACACCACTTTACCCTTACTATAGAGTCTGTATGCTAAAAATGAAGAGTTCATACAAAGAATTTTTTTTTTTTTTTTGCACTAGTTGTCCTCATTTTCAATGACATCCATTGACCAAAGCAAAACATCTCTCACCACCACCTCTGGGGATCCACAAAGATGCCAGGTTCCGTGAACCAAGGCGTGCTCTTCCTCTTCCTTTGCACAGCTTCCCTCCTCCATCCCAAGCTCACCACCCGCTCTCTAGCTTGGAGGAAAGGCTGCACCAGCCTAAATAACCCAATATCAGGACTTTGAGGCCAAGCCAGACAGCAATCAATGACAGGTGGTTTGCACGAAATCATCTGGGGGTTTTACTGTTTATCTTAAATAGGCTAGGACCTTCATATTTTAATTACAAGTATTATTGCTTTATCAAGCTTCACCTCAAGCTACCTGGAAAAACAAGTAATACAGATGCACAGACATCTGCTGATGAGCAGTGATTAATTCCAGGAGGGGCAGAAACAGAGATAAATCACGCCTGTTCACAAAGAGTGGGCTGGCTATGCCATCTCCTTGTGCACCGCTTTCATTTTTTGCATACTCCAAAGGTCTGCAGACCCCGTGCTTTCCACCTAGCCAACCAAAGCTCTGAGGCTGTGTTGGTGGGCTTGTCACTTCAGAGAAATCAGCATGCAGGTGAAAAGAAATACTTCAAGACCCTCATTAGAGCACTGAATTCATAGATAAGCATTGAGTCTTGCTTAGCCCAATCTAACTCCAAAGTGGACCTTTCCACTTTTCTATAACATGAGATGTTATGCAAGACAAAATCTTTGCCCACCCTCACATCCATTTTCTGCTTTAAATTACCAAGGATGACTCCTGCAGTTTAGGAAGCAAGAACCTCTAATTGGGTTTCTTTCATCTAAGTTAAGGTTTATGATATTGTTATGCACTTGGAGAATCTGATCAATTCATCAGGCACAGCAGAGGATTCCCTGCAACTGTTCACGGACAAAGAAACCCAGGAACTGCTGCTTCCAGCTCTCTGAAGGAAGATTGTACAGTCACAGCTCCAAGAAAGAATGCATTGTGAAGGCTTGTAATGCTCTGCCCTCTAAAGAAAGAATGGAGCACTTTATTTTCCTCTATTTATTCTTATTTTGTGTTAAACACAATGCAATAAAACTACACAGCTTATCAGTGGGACAGTGCATTTACCATTCTTTAATACAACCTGGATAATGCAAGAGAGAAAGTTTTACCATAGGCACGTTCCTGCAGGTTAAGTGTGCTGCTGTTCGGGAACACAAAGCTTTTCTAAGATCCAGAAGTCAGAAAATTCAGAAATTGCAACTAAATGTGGGATTTCTCAATCAGGTAACTGATTTACACTCAGTGATAGCAGCAAAGTGATTTGGGACACCAAAGGGTGCAGAGGAGCCTTGATGCGTAAAAACCTGACCAATTACAAATCACTGTCAAAACTCCTAAAGCTTTCAAAAGCTTTCAGTATGACTTTGAGTTGATCTTTTTTTTTTTTTTTAATTAAAAACTTAGTCTTTTACTACGTGACTGTAAATTCTCCACAATCCACGCTGCATAGCAAAATCCTGCACTGAAGTTGGCAAATACCTTCTTATGTCCATGTACAGGAACATGGGGAAGAAGGGGTGAGGTGAGGGGATGCCAAGGGAGAGTGTGATAATCACATTAATTCTTTTTTTGATCACTAAGGCCATTTGTATGAGGTAAGAATCTTTTGGTGTACCTTCATCTGAAACCTGAATCCTGCCTTTGTGGCATCAAAATTGGTACCTGCAGAAACAAAGATGCCATCGTGGAAAGCGTGTCCTGTGTCAGGACAAGCACAGCTCTGAGCCCAAGCTGCATTTAGACCCTAAGTAAGAGAGAGTTTTATTCTTAACTAGATTCTCTGTAATAGTGGAATAAAGACTCTCTGAGCCAAATTCTGTTTCCAGCTCAGCATGGCAGCTTCTTGGGACCTAACTGCTTCTTGGAGCTCATGGGAATAAATGTTAATAGAACTTACTTTAGATTTTATTTGCCAACTTTGGCAACTATCAGAGCTCTAATACCTGCTAAATATCAACAGGTCATTATCATAAAGTCACCTGTTAAAACAGATATGACTGGTAAGCAGACGGGATCCAGCTTCTGCCTAAGCATATGATCACAGCAGGATGGCATGGAAAGAACAACCAAGGCTGGATCAAAATGTGGGAGAACTGTTTCTGAAGACAATCATCGTCTTCTAGACATCAGACAATGTCTGAGCTCCTAGAAAGTACACTGTGCTATAAATAAACTGCAGTAGTTTCGACAGACAAAGCCAGATTTTAAAGTCAAAGCAGGTAGAACACAATTCACACACCTCTGGCAAATTTGCACAAAAGTACATTGTTCTTCGGTGGCAAAAAATGTGCATAAAATAACAACTCCAATTTGCTTCAGTGCCTCTGTTGCCTGCTTACATGGAAAGCAAAAGGTTCTGCCCCAGAGGGTGGAGGGCATGGAACAGGCTGCCCAGGGCAGTGGACACAGCCCCGAGCTGCTGGAGCTCAGAGAGCACTGGGACACCACTCCCACCCATAGGGTTTGCGTTTGGATGGCACTGTGAGGAGCCAGGAGCTGGACTTGGTGATCCTGGCTGCCCAAGGAGGTGGCAAAGTCACCATCCCTGGAGGTGTTCCATAACCGTGGAGATGTGGCTCTGAGGGACGTGGTCAGCGGGCATGGTGGGACGGGTTAGGGTTGGACTAAATCATCTTAGTGGTCTTTTCCTACCTTCATGATTCTACGATCCACGTAGGTTTCTTCCAACTCAAGACTGACTATGGTTCTATGACTCAAAGACGCAACATAAACCCATAGACCATATACAAGACTGAAATAAAACTCACTGAAAACTAATTGGCAGGACTGAGAAAGATCTTACAAAGCTATCGCAGGTCCAGCCTCTGACATCTACTCTCATACTGAGTACCAAATTTTCATTAATAATCCTACTAAACAAATCTCATGGAGAAAGTCACCATCAGACACACCGCAACTTGAGATTCCTGCACCAATATCTTTCCCCCACCTTTCTTCCCAGCCCTTTCCATTCTCAGTCATCCCAGCAAACAGGCCCTTGCACAGCCCACAAGAGCCCCAGGTGCATGCCAGGGAGCCCGCAAGGGCTCTGGACTACACCTAGAGATGACACCAAAGTCCCATGGCTAGAGGACTCTACTGATGATCCTTGGGGCTCCTTAATAATCCTTGAGGTCTCCTGATGATCCTTGGGGGTCCCTTCCAACCCATGCCATTCTATGATTCTGTGATTCTATGCTTCTATGACTCCGGTCTTTTCATCACCACAGCTTGCCCTGCTGCTCGCCCCTCCAAGGGCCGCCTTGCCCGCTGGCAGGACAGCTGTGAATTGGCACAGTGTAGGCAGTTTGCCACTTGGTGTGAAAAAGCTTCAACAAAGCTGCCCTTGTGTCAACATGGTGTGTTTACTTATTCCCATTCTATTTATAATATTTGCTCTGAAAGAAACAGCCAGAGTACGTCCTCCAGGGGATCCTTTGGTGGCTGTAAAAGATATTTTGGGATGAGGGTTTAGGCTCGCAGGGATAACATCAGGCCTGTGCTTCCCCAGTCATTTACTGCTTTGAGGGTCCAATGACTCCGGGCTGATTTACATTGCAAGTTATCTTCTTTAAAGCCTTCCAAAACTGTTATTAAAAGGCTTCCTTATGTACCTCTAGAGACTGGACTCTCTACGTCCTATGTGTGATCATAATCTCCAAAGAGTAATTCTATACTTTTCTATTTTCTTTTTTTTCTTCTTCTCTTTTTTTCAGTTTTGAAATTATCAATACAACATGCCAGCGTGCCCGGTTTTAAAGGTTTTGATAACTGGGCACAAGTTGAAGCAGTCACTGCTCCTAACCCACTGAGCTGACCCAGTATTTAGGAAATTCTGAACACGTTTGAGGAGCACGAGAAACCACAGATCCTGGAAAAGTGAGGGACCTGCCATAATCTTGCACACCAAGAATCTTCTTAAAAGTTAAAAATGACCCTCAATGTAAACTTCAAGCCTGAAATATGAGAGCATTTTTATAATCTTATGTGTCAATGCACTTTGTACAACTGTGATTGTGGCTGCAACTTTTAATGATCATCCCGTCTAGGAGAGAAAAGAGAAAACAGTGCAAAGTGTCTCATGAAGCAGCACAACAGAAAGTGATACGACGCTCAAATAAGTTCCTAAGGTTTTTTAAATTATTCTTACGACATTGCATCCATTGAATATGCTTTTCAGAATTAGTGGCCTCACCTAAGCACCTCGGCTCTCTTGATAATTAATGGAGACGCAGCACCTCAAGGAGAATATTTTCTCCAAGAGAGACATTTGCTTGGAATGAACTGTCCTCACAGGTGCTACCACACCTCTGGTGACAACGATAGGGTCGGGGTGACCAGCTGAAGCAGCAGCTTTACCTCATACCTGAATTCAGGACAATGCACCACCTGTACAGATGATGTTCTCTACAGCTCTCAGACAACCTGTTACTCAGATTGGCAATAGCAATTTTTTCTCTTACCTGTGATACCAGTTGGAAGCATCAGTCCCTCAAGCAGGGCTGGCATGCCCAGCATACCCAGCCAACCATCCTCTCTTACCTATGTATCTCTTGACTAAGGCCGCTTAGCACAAAGGAGTTAAGAGTTAGATCCAATAAAGGAATTAAGATGAGATCCAAAATAGTACGTAATTACCTTAAGTGCAGCGTAGGAGGTTTTTAGGGCTAAATTCAGGAAAACAATATAAAATCCACCTCTTTCATGAGCTTCAGACAAAAGTGATGAGATTTCTACAAAAACATATCCATAGGCATCTGAAAGCACAATGCTGGCTCCAGTAAGGCCAATGCAGAGCTGTTAGCCACCAAATCCTACAGTAAGAGACCCAGAGGACACTCCAAACTACTAGGAGATCGGTTTAAGATGGAGAAAAGAGCTTTTTTCTTGACACAGTGTGCCTCCATAGGTCAATACATTCAAACAGGCCTACTCCTCCACTGTTCTCCAAAAACGGCTTACAACAAAATAATGGGGAAAATGAAACACAGATCACAGGATGGCTGAGGATGGGAGGGTCCTCTGGGTCCAGCTGGTCCTATCCCCACCCCAGCAGGGACACTGGGAGCAGGGCGCCCAGCACCATGCCCAGCTGGATTTGGAAGGTCCCCAAGGAGGAGACTCCCACATCTTTCTGGGTCCTTGTGACAGCATTGTGTCACCTGCACAGTAAATAAGTGCTTCCTGGGGCTTAAATTAAACATTACTCAATTTGCATATAAATATCCAAGGCTCCAGCATTGTAACTCACCAGCTTTCCTCTTGGGCTTGCTCTTTGCAAAAGCAGAGTACTAAGAAAGAGTAGAGTAGTTCTAAAGAGTAAAATTGTGACTGATTTCTATAGGAACGGGATGGAAAGTGATTCTCAGAGTACATGCTGGGTGAATTAATGGCGGACCTAGGATGTGCCTGGATTCACAGGACTGATGTCAACCACGCACACAAAGAACACAGCCCTTCGTCTGCAGCCCCGCACTGAGTGATCACTCAGCAGCACCCTTGGTGCGTTATCAAAGGGACTTTTAAATGTAAAAATGTGAAAAGCCCATCAAAGCCAGCAGGAAGCACAGGGCCTCATCCTGAGAGCCAAGGGCAGGGAGCACCGCGGGGCCATGGGCAGCTGAGCCTGGCATATGGGATCCCAGAGCTGCCAGGGCCACGCCGTGAGCGAGAGACGGGCAGAGAAATAAATTCAGCCTCGCAGACACTGCAGGAGGGTTGGCAGGGCTGGGGCAGAGGCTCCAGGCACTGCTGTGCTTGGAGGAATAGCAGGAGCGGCACGGGCAGCAGGGATCGGGCAAGGAATCAGGAGAGCAGATGAGATAAATGCAGAGTCGGAGGAGAGAAATGCAAAAATTTGCCACATTAAAGGGTTTGTCAGGTCTTAAAAACCAGCTGATTTCTTCCATGCAGTCAAAGACGTTACAGTAAGACTGTAACTTGGAGCCTAGTTTCAAGCCTACCTCAGTACTATGCGTATATAATATCTAGAAATATAATATGTATGTATAACTCTCTAGAAAAGCCTTTGGGAAACAAACTCCCTTGGCAGAGCATCCCAGTCTTTCCCCAGCAACCTGCCACATCTGGGCTCCCAAAACAGGATCAGAACGAAAGAGCCAATGACCACAGCTTCTCTGATTCCATCTCTAAACAAATGCCCACCATGGAAGCCATAGCTCTGTGGGGGTTTAAGCAAACCCTCTTCTTGAGCCTTTCCTTAAAGTAATGCCAAACCGTTCTGTAACCAATGGTTTTGGGATCCTGGGAGGGAAAAATTAATTAATTATCCTAAAGAGGACTTGTATAAATAATCCTCGTGTCTGCAAAGTGTTTGTGTTTGCGAGACAGATTCAAACTGTGTTTATCACCACAGCATGGTTCAGCAAGTAGTGCACTGATGAAATTAATTAGTTGCTTGCAGAAAGAATACAGAGGGAGAATACTTTTCTTTTAAATGGTAGCAATATCTCCTCTGTCCAAACACCTCAGTAAAATACAGCCCCAGCAAACTACAGACTCAGCTCTGTCTGCTTTGTGATAAATTAAATTAACTCTTATCAGAAAGCTGATCATCAGAAAGAATCACATACAGAAGTGACTCTTATGTGTAGAAGGAACACTTACACATGAATTTTTAAAGCAGCCTGCATGCTGTCAGGCAATCCCCACATTTTCTGCACGTCCCCTGTTAAAACCTGTTTTCCCAATGAAGATACAGGGGGAATCCAGCACTGATAACCAAAATAGATGGGACCCAGGTGTGTCCTGAGCTGTCTTAAGAGGCTGCTTTCAGCTTGCAGCCTGCAGATCCATGAGAACAAGTTTTGGTGGCCCTAAATCAAGGCCCACTGGTGTATCTGGAAAGGATGTCTGAGATGTGACATGCAGTGTCCTTGCTACAGACAGCTCAGCCTTTGGCTTGGGGAAATACATCACCAAAGGGAAGAACATCAAGTCTAGCTGGAAACAGAGTGGCTGCAACCACAGCTCTCTTACGGTTTGCAACTCGAGTTACTTGTGGGTGTTTGCAAAGGGATTTTCCTTGAACGCATGGACTCTTCCAAGAAAAGCAACAAAAACATACATATATATATGTATATCAACATAAAATTGGATCTATTTCCTTTCTTTGCCCCCATCAACTGCTTTGTACTAGGCTAAACTTCAAATGTAACTAACAGGTGTTCGTGGAGCAAGGAGCAAGGCTGAGCATCCTCTGGGATGCAGGATTTCCCTGCTGCAAGGGCAACCCAGCCCATGAGCATGCAATCACAGCTCACAAGCATACAATAGTGGTGGCTTTTTTTCCTCATTTAAAGCAAGGCAGCTCAGGGGACAAAACGGGTCATCTTTGTTCGTCGCAATGGATAGGCTCCCAATTGTTCGCAGAGACTGCAAGGGCTGGGAGTGTGGGCTGGGTGACATTCCCAGCATAGGAACCAAATTCTGTGCATGAATTTGGTTGAGTTCCTTAAAACCACAGCATCCAGGCTGCCTTATCTCTGCGTGCTGCAAGGGAACACTGCACAACTACCAGGTTTAGAAATGCCTAAACACCCCAGCAAGAAATGAGCAATAACTGGAAACAGATTAGACTTATGCAGCATATATTAAACGTATACCATTTAATTAAATGTATGCAATGTATAAAACACTGATCCTGTCCGTGTTCTCAACACACTTGACAGTAAAATCACATCTATGCTCAGCAAGCCCACCACTCCTTGGTCTGCACACTGGGCTCACCGCAGTGCCCATGGCTCTCACTTCACCACTGTGATCCTGTACCACTTGCCCAAGTGGTGCAGATGGAAAAACAGCCATAACAAAGCTCACTTTGCTCAGGACTTCAAGATGAACACGAAAAATCAGCCTAAAAACACAGCTCCCACATCCCAAGCAACGAGGGCACCTGAGCCTGGCACCTCTCCTAGCTAATCCGCTGCTCTCTGCCTTTCATCCAAGTTTCTCACTCCGTGTTCTTGCCTCTGCGGTAACTAAAATAAATAAAGAAATACATCAAAACCTAACGTTTATTTTAACTTAGCAGGTCGGCAGAGATGGAAAAAAAAGAAAAAGAGAAGGAAGCTGCATTTCAGTAGCGTCACTGGAAATAAATCAAACCAAATCTTAAAGGCCTGATCCAAAGAAAACTTGGACTTTAAGCCATACCAAATTCTCCAAACAAATGGACGATATTCTGGATGAAATGCAGATGCCTGTTCTGCCTGCTGGTTTAAGAAAAGCTCTGAAAAAGTAAAAATCCTTCTTGCATATCTCAGGATGAAGTGTCTGGGAAGATCTGCTCATCCCTTTCACCAAGTATGTTGGTTCCTTCAGCCCCGTTAGATGTCCAATGGAAAATCCACAGCGCTGCTGTGGATACGGTTTCAACCAGGGGCATGCATGAAAGCTTTTTTCCTACAAAAGCAGAGGGAAAGGCCAATAATTTTAAATTTCTTTACTGCCGTTGAATTTTCGATTTCATTTTATTTGCTTCCCATTGAGCTGAATCCAGATGGAGAGCTCAGCCTTGCAGACCCCCTTGGCATTACTGTGAGGTATCAGCTCAAACTTGTGCCCAGTGTGCAGAGTGCTGGTTCCCCTGCCTGGAACAGGTTGGGGGAGTCTGCTCCAGGGGGAGGCTGCCCTCTTTTCCTCTGGTTTTGTGATTTGATTTGTTTTGCTTTGCTTTCCCATGGCTTGGGAATAGATGCACCATGTGCACCAACCTGACTAATGCTTATCTGGATGAAAACCATTGCTTTGGGTTGAACACTGAAATACAACAGACAGAAGGGACGAGGAAGCAGACAACATACACATTAGTTGTACATGAGGTTAGCACAACGCAGCAGGACGTGGCATTCAATCTGCTTGCAGACACCCTTTTCCTGTAACAATTTTATTCTATAGCAAAGGACACTGCAATGCAAGTTGCACAAAGAAGTTCATGCACAGCAGTTGACAGGAGATGTTCTCCATCAGCCTTACCACATTCCCCTCACGTCCTGCTCACAGAACTCTTGCTCTTATTGTGGCCATTAAAACAGCACAGAAAACAAATGCATGAGAAAGCTCTGCTCTGAAGCTGCAGGTTGTTCAACACGTTCTTGATACAAACCCACAAGTGGAAGGACAAAGGGCAAGTCAGCTGCTCTGCTGCTTCATTGCATTCAAGCACTTACCACGCTGTTGCCACAACCCAACCTCTGTGACAACGTCAACCTTTCTGCCTCCCCTTCCAGCCACTTCTCCATCATCTCCTTCCTGGGCATCTCCAATCCAGGTCCAAACCAACATTCTACTGGCTTGCTTAACTTTCCCTTACTCTTATCACCCACGAACTATCACAAAGTCAAGGTGTTGAGACACACCCCAAAAAAGTCTACCCATTTAACTGAGATAGTATTTCTAGGCTGAAAAATGGAAAATTTGAATTTGTCACTCATAACTGAAGGTTTTCCAGATTAGGACACCTAGAATCTCATGTTGTCCACCACAAAGTGAGGTATCTCAGAAGTCAGACAAAAAGATTTCTTCTGCAAAGCCACCTTTAAAAACCAAGAAGAGGCTGTGGAGTCAATCCCAGGGAGGTGAATTAAGCGATGCCATCGAACATCAGTGAGAATCTGCATCCAAAAATGGGGTTAAATTCAGGTTTTGCAGGAACAATCCACCCTCTGACCAGCAGAAACAACTGAAGTATCCTTAATGTGAAAAGCATGGTTTTCTACTAAGCTACCTCTGATATCTAAAAGCTGCCATGCAGTAGACATCTCTATTTCAATGTATCATGGTTTTAACTGTTAAAACTCAAATTTATTTCTGTAAAAACAGTGCATATTCAAAAGCCACAGAACTTTATCGAGAAAATAATGTTAAGACCAGCTGGGCTATTCACACGACTACCAAGCCTTTCCTTTGTTATCACTTATCAAACAGATATCTTCATTTATTTTTAAAGTTCAAACTATGCTTTTAAAATGAGGAAAGAGACGTATTTACCTGAAAAACCCAGAGCCACAAGGTCCTTAAAACAATTTTTCTTATTCAGAAGAAGCAGCCAAAGAGAACTGAGTGAGGTCTGAATATCAAATCAAGCATAACACAAACAAAGGAAAAAGGAAAAGAAAAAAGAAAAACACAGTGCTGGCCCGGAGTACTCCGGCTTGTGTTACACACAAGGCCAGCATGAGAGAGAACACACGGGGCGTCAAAATTCAGAGTAAATCCTAATGACTCACCCGATATGCTCTCCTGGCTTCCTCAGCTCAGAGACACGCAGGGATTTCAGGCTCCAAAGAAGCCTTTGAACAGCCCCAGGGGCAAAGGGATATAGAAATCATCCAGAAAGACAGCTGGGAAACATGGCAAGAGAGTGAAGCGGGCCATCTCGGAAGGGCTCATTTCCATCAGATAAACATGGGATATCAAAGCGGGCATGGCAGGGCCCCATTGGGCCACCCGAGGGATCGGAGGCTCCGGGAATGCAGTTGGCAGGCGACAAAACGTGCACGATGCAGCAAAAAGATCAGGAAGGAGTAAAATCAACACTGCAATACGTCTTGGAGAGGATATGCGTTATTATGGCACTGAGGACAGCTGCCATCCGCACCGAGCGTTGGTCTCAACATGGGAACACCTCGAGGCAGCCCAGGAGGGGCAATCCTGTGTTGGGTCTGGGGATTTTTTCTGGTGGTCCTCGAGAAATGGCGTATGGAGAAGGACAAAGGGCTGCACCATCCTTGCCAACGGGAAGCTCCCCACAGCTCTGCTGTGTTTGGTGGAGCAGATGGGCAGCACCAGCACCCAACGGGCCTCGAGGGATCCGCTCCGAGGAGGCCATCTGTGCCTGCTTCACAAAACACACCTCCAAGTCTGTTAGAGCTGAGATGGCATGAGGAGCACAGGGGGAAGAAATGGGAAAAAGAGAGAGGAAGACTCAAGGTGCAGGGTCTGTTGGAAACTCCTCTCTGAAAACGCCATCATAAAGCTACCTCGGGCATGGGAACGAAAGGTCAGGAGAAGAAACCAGGCAGCACTGAGCAGTTTCTCTGGTTATTGCTAGGGACAGATTGGGACAGCCAGACAAAGAGCTAATGACGGTGTTTGCAGCATTAATTAATGCTCCTGTTATCAAAGCACCGGAGATACCAGACAGGATAGCTCCATGACGAAGTGTTCCCAAGAAGTTTGCTGGCTCAGAAATACTCCTGGTGGGAAGAGACTGAAGCGACCAAGTGCTTAAACACAAGCAAGAGGCACTTGGAGACTGAGATCTCCAGAGCCCTGATGGTACAGCACGGGTAGGGCAAACCCTGCCCACTGATACCATGAATTCACCTGCACAAAGCAACATAGTGGGAGATCTGGTTGAGCTGAAGCAATACCAGTCATTACAGAATGGCTCCTCCCATCCCAGCTGCTCCAAAAAGACTCAGACCTGTGCTTCAAGAGCACGTGTTCATCAGGTCAACCCAAAAGTGAGGCGTGTTGCTGAACCTAACGAGGAGCTTTTGTGTCCATCACACACAGTAAGGGAGATGTGCAAAGTTAATGAGCATCTAATGATGAGAAGGAATTTCTGGACCACCTACACAGATTAAAATCAAAACCTCCCGAAAATAGTCATTAATTTAACAACAAATATTGTGATCTATGAATCAGCAACACGTGTGCGTCTGGAAAATGAGTAAAGAGCAACGCTTTTCTTGATAGAGAATAAAATCAATCTTACAGTAGAATTTGATCCATTCAGTTTGCTATGATTACAGATGCAGTAAATTATCTGTTAATTAAAGAAAAACTATTTAGGCCCTGCTCAGACAGAAAATGAGAACTATCTGTCAGGAAACCTTGAAGCATCAACACACAGGGAAAGCATAAGGTCTCACCTAATTTAGATATCCAACAGCCTTCTGGAGTTTACATCTCCTGCCTTCCCACAGAACTACATTAAATGTAATGAGCTGTACGATAAAAAGTATCTGATGGAGTTGTGAAACTAACCATATAAATTCTGATGTACTAGCAAAACACCCATCATGTGGATGTGGAGATTTAATGAGATGAATAAGCACAATTTTAGAGGTGTTTCCCACCCTGAGCGTTCAGGGTTTTCTATGACACAGCCTTCAGCGAAGAAATGCTGAGTCTCACAAATATAAATACTAATCCTGATTTAGTTTTCATTCAACATAGCTATCTTTACAAAAAAGATGAACAATTACGATGAAATTCAGCCTACTATTCCTTTGGGCTATTTCCACCAATTACTGCACCTTGAACAAAGGTTGAAAACTGTACAGGAAAAGGCAGAGGTGACAAACTGCTAAGAAGTAATAACCCTATTTTAGTTTAATAGCTTCCTAGTGATAAAAGAATGAGAGGAGAGGGCTCCCAGGACACGGTCTTCTTGATGGGAATAGATGGGAGTGACGTACATGTGATTCTGCAAGCAGGTGCAAAAAGTGACTTGCAAAGCCACCAGAGATGACCAGGATGGAAATTCAAAGCAGGGCCGGAGCAAGAAGGCGGTGCTGAGCATCACTGCATCAGCAGACAGCAGCACCCAGGTCCCACGCTGTGTTTAGAGCCATAGCTGTACACTCTGCCACCAAGAATCTTGCAAAGTACAGCAACAAATAGCTTTAATCAAGGAGAAAACAAAGTGACAGCTTAACAACGGTGCAAAATCAATTTTAACGGCTCTATAAGGACACGTGCTGCATGCACAATATAGGTATTCTATACATTGTCATGGCCTAATAAAAAGATTAAGAGAATCCATGTTTTCTTTCTGGGCTTTTTGTCTCCTGCTCTGCAATCCCCAGCTGCTAACACTACTAAGGTATTTATTTACTCAGGAAGAAAAATAAGCTGAAAGCAAAAGCATTTTCCTGACAAATCCTTAATCCCCCCCCTCCATTCCTCTGCAGACACAAGTCAGCGTTAGCATCTCTGTCAAACAGGGCCAAATTTCAAAGTGTTTCTGTAATCAGAGCAAAGGGTTTGGGTTTCAGGAGCCGTGGTGGGAAGGCAGCAGCGCAGTGACACGGCTGTGATTTCAGTGGGGAGGAGGCAGCAGGATGCTCTCATGTGTCCCACATCCAGCACCCCCAGCATGGGGAGGGAATTGGCAACAGTTTAAATGGAAGACCAGGCATTTATCTCCACCTTCTAGCGGCACAGGTCAACACGACCAGCTTGATACTGCCTAGCCCTGATGCTAAACTTTAGAATGGGCCCCTTGACCCAGGTGTTGTGTAACATACACAGCAGAACAGTTCCCTTGAGCTGCCCTCAAAGCAAGGCAAAAAGACATCAGGCACTGCTCAGCCAACCCCTCTCCTAGGGAGAGTCACAAAACTTCAGCCCCACAGCTTTCAGCAGCTCTGACCAGAAGCACAAAGAGAAAATGAGTGCTACGTGTTTCCTCTAGGCCAGCGGAAACCCATGAATCACAGTGCTTGAATCATAGAACAGCTTGGGTTGGAAGAGACCTCAAAGATCATCCAGTTCCAACCCCTGTGACATGGGCAGGACTGCTACCCACGAGATTAGGCAGTAGAGCTGATTGCCCAGGGCCACATCCAACCTGGCCATGAACAGCTACAGGGGAATGCTTGCAATAAAATCCCTCTGTAGGGTTAGCAATACGCTGTAGGATCGGGGCATCATGAAATTACATTAAATAAATAGAAATCAGAACACACAGCATCTAAGACAGCAAATACTACTGATACGTCTGCCCTGGCTCCAGGTGGCCTCTAATATAATGTTCCTGGGCCCCTCCTGCTAGCACAGCACACACCTTGACTCGCGTTTTAAAGAGTTTGCAGAACTCATGCGATGCAAAACTGATGGTGCAGCGCTGCCATCCTGCAGCACACGATGCTGGGGCACAGCTCAGGTACGGAGCACCCACCCACCCCACAACAAACAGGAAACTGTGCACTCAGGATCAAACACAGGACCAGCAGGAGAACATAAATCCCAGAAATACCCAATGGCTCAGATTTTTTCCATTGTTTCCCAAGAGCTGAGCACTTCACGCGGTGAGGATTTTTTTTTCCCCTCATTGTTAAAATGTTGGGTTTTGTCTGAGAAAGATCATGGTTGTTTCCTCTTCTCACCAAGGAACAAAAATCCCGCTCATTCATTTGGCAAATCTGGCATTCATTAATATCTGGGAATTTTTCTTTCCTTGCTCACTGCCATGAAGACATCTAATTCTGCTGGCTGCAACAGTTGGGAGGAGGGCACGCTGCCCTCAGAGGTCGGTTTGCCTGACTTCAGCCATCTGAAATCCAGAGGTCCCAGCCAGGTGAAACTAATTCCTTTTGCACATTAAAATGCACACCAAATATTGCAGGAGACTACAGATAGGGTAGGGACTGCAGGGCATTCTTTGGTTTCTGGAACCTTCTCCTACACCTTTCAGAAACATCCACCAGCCATAGTCAGGGAGACCAAGGATGCACCTTCATGCTGCTCATTCCCAAACCCCGGGCACAGTCCCTACCCTTCCACAAGACTGCAGAACCCGTTGCAATATTTTGGCCAAACACAGCCCAGAGAGAACAGCTTGGGGCAGGGAACTCCCAGCACCTTCCCCTCCCCAAAAAAAAGCCTAAAGTGGCTTCGCCGATCTTGTTTCTTCATTCTACAAACTGCAGGAAAGCCCTGACCTACCCACCCACCTGGGTGCCCGTGAAAATGCTCTTCCTCCTCCTCCTCCTCCTCCTCCTCCTCCTCCTCCTCGTCCTCGTCCTGCAGCTGCCCCCAGGATCTCGTCCCAAGGGCAGCTCTGCTGGGCCACCACCACAGCGTCACACGAGCAGCAGCGCACGCCCGTTGCTCACCGCTTCCCTTCCTTGCTTGCAGGTTTCACACCCACTTCAATGTTTGGGCCGCTGAATAGGAAGGAAGGGCTGAAATCATGCCCAGACACAAACCCATCCAAGGGAGGGGAGAAAACAAGCAGCCACTATTCCTCATCTGGAAAATTTTCATTCTCTGCTGGATGGGTTTTCAAGTCCGCAAGTTTGAGCTGCGGAGTAATTCTGCAGTTTCGGTGTGTATATTAAAGAAGGAAATTGCTTGCTCTCAAAGACTCTGTGTTATTCAAATGAACTGAGGCTGTGATAAACAGCACCTTCTTGAAAAGCAACGTGGTGCACGGGGCTGCAGAATCCAAGCTGGAGGTGCACAACCTCTGACCACCTCACTGGAGCTTGCAATATTTTAGAATGCAGATGGTTGGGTTTTGTTTTTGTTCTTGTTTTTTTTTTTTTCAGTTGTTGCATAGCGTTTCTAAACAGGAATTCTCAGCTCACGAGTTAGAAGGAATCTCGAAAATCAGCCACGCTCCGTAATCTCGTTTATCACTGTCAGAAAAGCGTGCGCGCAAAACAAACAGGACGCCTCTCCTCCAAAGAGCGCGCGGTCCAAAAAGCAGCATCACTAGTCCGTCCCAGCCAGTGGGGTTGGAATCCTCTGCATCCAGCCCTGCAGAGCAGCCAGACCACACTGGTGAGCCTGGCTGTGAGGCGCTGGGAGCCGGAGCCATCAAAGCACAGAGTGCACGCGGGTTACGGGACGAGGAAACGCTGCTTCTGCTCCATCCTCCGCGCTGGCTCGGTGACTTCATCGTTCCAGATTCTTTCAATTTGCTTTTCCCACACAGCACCAGGGAAGCGTGGCTTCAGGGAACAGCAAGTCTAGGAGAGTACGTGGAGATGTACCATAAAAAGTCACGTGTGAGAAGGAGATAAGAAGAACCGAGTGGGTACTGCAAACAGTCTCCAGCACATAGGAGAAGGAAGTCTGGATACATCCTGCTGTCTGTTTTTTTTATTGTTATTATTTACAGATTTACCACCTTTCCCAATGATTGCAAGGCCAGGAGCCGTGCAGAGCCTGTGGGCAGGCGGCCGCCATGAGCTCAGCACCATGCATGGGCTGACAGCTCTGTGAAATCCTGTCTGGAATCTTGGTAGGAAAATATTAACTTTCATTGGCCTTCTGCAGCACTATGGAGTCCGTATGTCAGAAACACAGTGTGAGTGCTGCTTGCCTGAGGAGCACCAGGGAAGCGGGGAGGCAGCATCTAGGGAGGGCATCTGAGTGCTCTAAGTGATGCTGCAATGGAGGAGACACCCAGGACAAACCACGGGACCCCTCATTCCCCATCTGCCTCCATCCTCCTCGCTTTCTAATGTCATCTTCCGGCGAAAGCGTGATTGGTGATGCAGCCCTGGACCGACATTTTTGGAGAGGGGACCAGAGCTGCTCCCTGGCCTTGCTGACAGGCAGCTTGTTTACTCAATCAGATGCAGAGCCCGTGGCTGTGGAGAGGTTTCTATTCCAAGCAGGCAGACAGCAATTAAATGGCCTGACCCACACAGCCTCAATTACAGCAGCGCACAGGGCTCTGTTTACCCGGTTGGCCAACCGGCAATTACGGACCCTTCCACCGAGCCCTCAAACCAGCCAATTTCTGCAACAAAATATTTTATTCGCTTGTGAAAATAAAACGAGCACGTTCTGTTACTATCTCAGTTTGTTTATTAAAGGCCTGTTGCCAAGTTTAGGGCTACCGTCTCAATATTTTGACCAAGCCCTATTCCATTACCTGCTCTTACTTCATTTTAACCTTCCCGAGCATTATGCTCCTATCACGTTGGGCTCTGACCTTGGCTGAGAGCAGGAGTTAGATGTCTCACAGGGCAGCCCGGGGAGGAGAGGAGATGCTGTGGGATATGGGAAAGGCTCCTGGGTTGACATCTAAGGCCATGGGGATCATGGAAGCCTATAGCTTCCAGAACACTGCTTGCTCTGTGCACACTGCCGTCACCCAGAGCAATGACACCAGTTGCAGGGAGCACTGACATCTTTTTGACTCATACATGCTTTCCTTGCTGTTCTTCCATAAGATGAATAGTTTGTAGGGCTCAAAGCCCTCCTCAACCATTTGACCAACAGCTGCAAGCAGCTCCGTACTGGAGGGGCTTTGATTCAGAGCGTGCCCCGATACGGGCTGAAAAGTTGCACTCTGCAAAGCCAAATGCACGAACACTTGATTGCATTATTTTCAGACCTACACCATCCACTGATGGTACAGAAACCAGCTCCACAGAGGCACTGCAGACCAGCAAGCACTGCAGGTGACAAGTCCACAGTGCTGGGGGTACCAGGGGCATCACTTCACGCGCTGCTGACACTGCACAGGAATATTTTTAAATGCTCAACAAGTGATGGACAGCCCTGCAGTGGGCAGCTACCAGGAATGAATGAATGAGGGGCACCCGGCCTTCAGCGCTCATTTCCACACGCTACGTTGAAATGGAACGTGTTGACATTTTGGAGCAGCAAAATTGTTGTAAAAATTGCTGATAACGCTGTAGCGTTTGCCAGCCAAATGCGTTATTTCTGCTCAAAGAAAAAAGTCAAAATTAAGCCCATTTAGCCGTCAGCTGCAAAGCTTCCATTATGCCTCAATATTTCTCCACCATAGCAGGCAGAGAGCCAGAAAGATCAACAGATAGCAAGCCAGGCGGGCAGACACACCAACAGCTCCATGTCAAACAACACGCCTGCAAGGGATTGGATGCACAGACCCAAAGTCCAGAGCAGCACCACAGCTGTCAGCGTTGAAGGCTGTGCAAAAAGGCACAGGGGTGAGCCCAAGAAATGGGAAGTGATGGTCAAAAGGTTCTCCCTTCCCTGAAAGGATCTCTCCTTTCCCTAAATATTATGCTTTTATTGAGTACTGCCTGCATTATCACTCATCCTCAGAGCTATTCAAGAGAAGCCCTCCCCCATCCCCAGCATCCTTCAGCAGGGCCGATGATGCTCACCCATCCCTCGCGATCCACCTTGACATTAACAAGTGGAAAATGCAATTATAGCTATTACTTCTATTAAAGGAAGGTGATGGGACAAAATGCTATAATTACATCACATTTCCAAGCAAAACTCTAAAACAGTGCAGCTTTCAATGACGCTGTCAAAGAGTTTGGTGCCACTAGTATAGAGCAGCATGGCAGAATTTCACCTCTGTCCCATCTGTGTAAGAGTGTCCTCTTGGAAATGCATGGGTAGAACCAAAGAAATCACAGGGTGAAAATAAAGAGGAGACAGGAGCCTGACTGACACTCAGAGGGGACATTCCCAAGATGGATGGAGCGAAATGTGACAGTTTCTAAACAAAACCCTTCAGCTCGTGTGCTGCTGGTGCCCTTCTGCTGCACCCCCTCACACACAAACGCATTCACAAATGCACGGCCACAAAACTAACTGCACGATGACTCGGTGCCAAAGGAAAAAAGAAAAGCGCCCTTTATTCGTGGCATCTCCCATCAATGGCTACTTTATATTAAAATCAAGGCACATGCTTTCCAAACTTAAAAGCTGCAGCAGGGAGAAGAAAAAAAAAAAAAAAGCAAGAAGAAGAAAGAAAAGGTCTTCTTCCTCTACCGTTAACACTTTTATAGCCACTTCTATATAGTTTTGAGCTGCTCAGAGCGCTCAGCTGCACACGAGGCAGTGAGCTGTGATGGTTTTTTGGCTGCACAACGTCAGGCCAAGTCCTTTCACTGTACAGAGTCCACCCAAATGGAACGCACGCCAGTGCTGTCAGCAGCATTGCACTTCCCTGAGACTCCTGTGCCAAAACCGTCAGGAATGGGCCCCACATTCCAGGGGCCACGTGTACAGAGGAGCATCTGCTGACTCAGCAGCTACAGCACACCTGGAGGCAGGAGGCAGACCCTGCATTCCGCGGTCGATTGAAGTGTTTGAAAACCTCATTTATCAGATGAAGTCATTAACAGCAGAGAGTTCGTTTTACTTGGGCAAAACTGGATTATGTCATGTCTCCTTTTGTGCCACTTCTGTGATGCAAATGAATACCCCCCTCCCTTGTAGAGTAGGTATATAGGCACTGCCTATACATCCTATACATATCCTATCCTATATACATATCCCCAGGCCTGGGGCCCCCAGTAACAAGAAAGACGCAGAGCTCTTGGAACAAGTGCAGAGGAGGCCACCAAGATGATCAGAGGGCTGGAGCACCTCTCCTATGAAGAAAGGTTGAGGGAACTGGGCTTGTTTAGTTTGGAGAAGAGAAGGCTCCAGGGAGACCTCATTGTGGCCTTCCAGTACTTGAAGGGAGCATATGAACAGGAGGGGAACGATTGTTCATGAGCGTGGACCGCGATAGGACAAGGGGGAATGGTTTTAAACTGAGACAGGGGAGATGTAGGTTAGATATCAGGAGGAAGTTTTTCACACAGGGTGGTGATGCACTGGAACAGGTTGCCCAAGGAGGCTGTGGATGCCTCATCCCTGGAGGCATTCAAGGCCAGGCTGGACGTGGCTCTGGGCAGCCTGGTTGGCGACCCTGCACTCAGCAGGGGGGTAGAGACTAGATGATCATTATGGTCCTTTTCAATCCAGGCCATTCTACGATTCTATGATGATTTGATATTTCTGGGGCTGTTTTGATGGAGGCAGAGCTCTCGTGCCCTTATGGGATTCCCTGCGTGGCATGGGGGATGCATTAGCTGCTTGGTGCTTTCTGCCCATAGGTTATAGAGCCCAAAGATTCAGTTGTAGTGGAAAGAAAAGCAAGAGGAATACATGAAAATAATAATTATTATTAAATTTTAAGATAACCTTGAATCTTGATCTCCTTGCTTAATCTCCAAGCCTCATATTAAAGCATTACAGGACAGACCAAGCAGGCAGGATACCCAAAGGAGAACTGTGTGTGACTACAGCCAAAACTTGGCTGGAGTGCAGGTGGAACCTTGCAGAAATGCCAGCAAACATCATTCTTCAATGTCAAATTCCCCATACAGCACCAGTCCCCCTTCACCCCACACATCTAGTCCCACCCTAGAGCAGACCAAGAGGGACAACTCACCATCGCTTTGCTTCACTTTTGCCTTCAGGGCAGTAAGCATGGCTGCAGATGCTGATAGCAGAGCACTTCTGGGAAGATGGCTTTAATTAATTGGTGCTGGCGAGCAATTCCAGTCCTGCAGAGCCATCACAGCTCAGGTACCAACCCAAAGAGTGCAACGTTTCAGCAGACAGGCTTAAAAAGTAGGGAGCTTGGCTTTAAAAGTCATCAGATTTATAAATAAGCAACCTATCCCTACATCCCTTCTGTTTCATGATCTGTTTACTTATTCACATTTAAGCAGAAGCTGCTGCCCCACTCTATGTGCCATTAGGAGAGCTGAGATTTCAACGTGAAGCCAATCCAGAGGTGAACATTTCATCGCACATTGCCTTGCTATATCTATTTCAAGGTGCTGAAGGAACATTTTTAAATCCCCTGCTCTCACCAAACAGCACATATCCTGCAATCCGTTGAACAATTGTCCAATCAAATGCCCAGCCATTAAAATCCCAGCAAGCAGACAGCAGATCTTTGCTAAATGGTGGCAGTGAGCCTAAAGCAAAGCAGCAAACTCCCCAAAACGCTGAGCTTCAGAACAGAGGCATCCAACAGACTGTACCAATTGTAATTAGAGGCCAGCAAGGAGGATGGCTCACACCCCCTGTGCATGCATCACAGAGAGCTCTGCTATTATTATTATTTGTTACTCAAGATCTATGTGGCATCATCAATGATATTTATGCACAGAAAGTGTCCTAGGGGATTATAACCATAATCTTTATCACACAAACCCCTATCAGCAGGCAGCAAGAAGGCAAGTGCAGTGCAGAATTGCTGGTAACCTTCTCCAGGTCCCAAAGCCTGAAGGTGACAGCATGAAAAGCCACCACCGACTGACAACAGCAAGGATGGGGAAAAGAGGGAAAATCCCCCCACATCCTTGGAGAAACCTGCAGGAATTAGGGGGAGCTGCACGATGGGGCTATCTGCAGTCATACAAATGAATTTGTAATTTGGCACTCGCCAAAGGCAAGCAAGTCAGTTTTGCAGAAGGCATCTCACTGTAAGCTACCGTGATGAAAATCCAGTTTGAACAAATAGAAGGGAAAATGGGAGGTGTCTCCCATGCATGAGGCCCCACTTGGGCCAATTAACAGTCCCAAATAGAAATTTTGCACAGTAATGTTGGCCAGAAACTCAGCCCTCTGACTTCTTACTCCTCCCTCAAGAAGGATTTATTGCATGGTCAAGAATTCAAAGACCTTCACCTTCGGAACATAACTCACTCGAAGACATCTTTTTGCAATAAACACCCTGGAACTTTTCCCAGCTCTCGCCACCGTGTGAGGCATGCCCCTCAATAAAGCACGTGAGAAGGAGAGGAAGAACACGGTGTGTGATTTACCAGCAGCTGCAGAGTAGCATTCATCAGTTCCAACAATGACGCACTCACCCCTCAGCTCAAGCCAAAAGCCAAGGAGCAGGATGGGGAGCAGAACTCCCTCCAGCGCTTCCCTGTGCTGCAGAAAAAGGGCTTCAAACCCAGAAAGCACTGGAGGATGATGCAGACGTACTAAATTGCACTCCGTTCTCCCTGCCATCCTCTTGCTGAACTCCACTAGCAATCAGACAGACTCCTAAGGGAAGCGCTGCATCCCAGAGGATGGGCAGATACAATGGGCTGTTCGCAAAGAACAAAGTTTCCTTTTCCAAAAAGCCAGCTGAATTAGTGAAATGGCACCAAGGGATCCTCACAGCTCATTGGCATCCACCAGGAACACCAGGGTAAAATTCACACCAACTCTTTCCTTCTGGTACCCACTCACACCTAGGTTTAAATCTCACATCTTCCTTCCCTTTTTGAAATAGATGTCACAGTGGGTCTGTTTTGTTTGGAAATGGAAGGAGGGAGGGCTTCCCTCAGCCCTTACCACAGCACCATGTCTCCCCATGCTCTGTCCTTGGGGTGTCAGCTCAGAGACTGCAAAGCACCTAGGTGCTGGTTAAGGTCTGAAAACACTAAACCCAAATCAACATCCTCACCGCTGCCCTCTGTGACTCCTGGGGCAGGTACAGCTCACAACAGACAGCTTCTGTAGAAAGTATTTATGATTTCTGGTGAACTTTTAATGAAGAGATCCCCAGTACTACAACGAGCACACCTGGTTCTTCCCACTGCCTCACCTGGTACCATGATTCCCCTCCATACACGTGGCAAATGGACCTGAAAATAACTCAGTCAAAGCATATGTGCTTGGAAAACAGCTGCCAAGTAATTATCACAAACCCAGAGAAATTAGAATTGAAAAAGGAAAAATCTGCTAAATCTGATTTTGCTCCTATTGCAGCTTGATGGCTGAATAGGACCCAAACAGCCTTGTCTCCCTAAAAGATGCTTATGCCCAACACCTGCAGGAAACGTTAAGGAACAGAAAGAAGAGGAAAGCAGCAGCAAAGGCTGGCAGTGTCACTGCAGGGTGACACAGCTGCAGGACACCACAGGCCTGACCCACAAGCTGGGGTGCACCAGGGTCCCCATCTGTCCCCAGCCCCGCTGCAGCTGGGAAAGCCCTGAGCTCCTTGTTGGTGTGAAGCAGCCCCACATCCCCAGCCCATGCAGAATTTTACCCTCTGCTCTTCCATCCATCCAGCACCAGTATTTTTCACAGCTGAAGAGCAAAACACAGCCCTGACAAAATGGAAACAAACAGGAAAAAAGCACCCAGGACAACTTTTCTTGAATTTTATTTTTTTTTTTAGCTTCTCAACGCAGATGCAGTAACTCCACTTTTTTTTTCTGCAGATCTCTGAGTTTGAAAGCTCAAGATAGCTTTGCTGAATGAGAGCATTTAGCAGTTTTCCTCTTTGGGATGGCAATAAGCGTTTGCTCCAGCTTGTAATCTAATGGCTAATAGCCTCCAGCTCAGACAGGTGAGTGTCCTAAAACCAAGCCATCACATCTACCCGTGTCCTTGTCCTGGCCATCATGTCTACCTGAGTCCTCCTTTTGGCCATCACATTACCCACATACTCCTTCTGGCCATCACATCTACCCGTGTCCTTGTCCTGGCCATCATGTCTACCTGAGTCCTCCTTTCGGCCATCACATTACCCACATACTCCTTTTGGCCATCACATCTACCCATGTCCTTGTCCTGGCCATCACATTCACCCACATCCTTGCCCTGGCCATCATGTCTTCCCACATTCAGCGATGCTGACAGAAATTTGCCCCATCTCCTCCGTACACCCCACCAGTCAGACATGGAGCAGCACGAGGAAAATGTGCTTAAAGAGGTGCAAAATGATCGATGTCAAACCTGTCAAGCCTTTGTTGAAATATTACCGTCGTTTCTAAAGCTCTAGGGTATTGCTCCGGTTGGAGCTTTGTGGCTGCTCGTCTTTAACAGGAGCTGCTGTACAAAGGCTTAATTGTACAGATCTGCCTGCAAACCCAAACAGACACGTTCCAGGAGCTGACAGGCATCACCCATCCCTTTCTGAGCATCCCAGGGGATTGTCTGGGTGCCACATCTCACTGCAAGGAGTGGGGCATGGAGACAGGCTCCTGAGCATTCTGACGATGCCTCAACATTGGCGTGCCCACTGTCAGCACTGCAGGGTATTTAAGCTACACCAGGAGAAAAAACTGATTTCTTCTCCTCTCTGAATGTAGCCAGCTCTTTCAAATAAAAAGTAAGAGCCAGCACAAGACTCCACTCCTATGATCATATAATCATAGAATGGCTCAGGTTGGAGGGATGTTAAAGATCATCTAATTCCAACCCCCCTACCATGGGCAGGGTTGCCCCTCGCCAGATCAGGATGCCCAGGATCCCATCCAGTCTGGCCTTGAATACCTCCAGAGATGGGGCAACCTGTTCCAGCATGTCACTACTCTCTGAGTAAAAAATTTCTTCCAAACATCTATCCTAAATCTCCCCTCTTTTAGTTTAAAGACATTCACCCTAGCCCTATCACTATCAGATCACGTAAAAGTTGTTCTCCCTCTTGCTTGTAAGCTCCCTTCAAGTACTGGAAGGCCACAGTGAGGTCTCCCCACAGCCTTCTCTTCTCCAGGCTGAACAAGCCCACCTCCCTCAACCTTTCTTCATAGGAGAGGTGCTCCAGCCCTCTGATCATCTTGGTGGCAGCCTCTGGACCCACTCCAACAGCTCCAGATCCTTCTCGTGCTGGGTGCCCCAGGCTTGGACCCAGTACTGCAGATGGGACCTCACGAGGGCAGATCAGAGGGGCACAATCACCCCCTAAAGCTGCCACCCCTCTGTTGATGCAGCCCAGGGATCTGTTGGCCTTCCAGGCTGGAAGCGCGCACTGCTGGCTCATGTCCACATCTTCCTCATACCCGGACCTCCAAGCCCTTCTCCGCAGGGCTGCTCTCAATAAGTTCATCTCCCAGTCTGTACATATACCTGGGATTGCCCCCAACCCAAGTGCAACACCTTGCACTTGGCCTTGTTGAACCTCTTTAGATTCTCATGTGCTTTACAATCGTGTCCAGGTTCTCCTGGCTGGTGCCCACTCCTTCTATCGTGTCAACTGCACCACTCATCTTGACGTCATCAGCAAACCTGCTGAGAATAACACTCAGTCCCACTATGTCACTGATAAAGATATTGAAGAGCACCAGTTCCAAGACAGACCCCTGGGGGACACCGCTCGTAACCAGCCTCCACCTGGACATAGAGAAATTTACAACAATCCTCTGGCCACCAAATAGTCCACACCTCAAATCCATCTCTCTCCAAATTTGAGATAAGGATGTGATGTAGGACCATGCCAAAGGCCCTGCACAAGTCCAGGTAGACAACATCAGTTGCCCTCCCTTTGTCCATCAGTGTCATCACCCCATCACAGAAGGCCACCAGGTGGGTCAGGCACACTCTGCCCTTGGTGAAGCCGTGCTGGCTGTCTCAGATCACCACCTCATCTTGCATGTGGTGAGCCATTTAATAGTTGGACTCACCTCCTGGTTGTATAGAAGCAACTGCAATTACACATCTTTAATGCAGAAATGGAAAAGAAAAAAAAAAAGCTCAATAAAGCATTATGGCTTTTACTTTAACAATCCTACTCCCTTTTTCTTCAGCTGAGAAGAGTTTTTATAGGAAACCTCTTTCAGGCAGCATTACAAGTACAAGTAGTCTCATCCTGGGGCTGCTTTCACAACCAGTGCTGCTGAACCCCTTTTTTTTTCTGTTTTTCCTTCTCAAAGAAGGGGGAGGAAAAAGGAGGAATAAAACAAAGTGTGACTTCTGTTTCTGAACCAGCTCTTCTCTGCCTATTTGAGCAGTATAGCACAGTGCAGGAGCTCAGCCACGCAGTGGGCCTGGGCAAGAAATCAACTTTTTTTTGTATTCCAAAGGAAGAACAAATGTAATGACTGCAAAAGGAAGAGGAAAAAAAAATAAAAATATTATAATCTCCATAAATGCAGACTGCAGACGGCAAGATACTTACCAAGAGAAAACAGTCCCAAATCCCTTACTACCTTCAGAGTCAGCCAGGGCAGGAGTATTTCACCATAAACCAGTTTGTCCCATGGAGAGGTAGGACAGCACTTTGTCTTTTGGTGGAGATACCACACTCAGCTTTGATTTTGGGTACAGAACAGACAGGTTTGGGTATGTAAAAGGCAACTGCAAACCCCCAGCTTAGCCACTCTGACTCACGCCAGTTAAGTCAGCATGCCCAGATTTTATCTGGATTTAAAAATAAAAACAAAAAAATACCAGCCTGAGTGAGACCAATTCATTCCCTAAACTTGCCAGATTTATGCAGAGGTGCATGCACATGTAAATGTATATATACAAGTATACACATCCACACTTGCACCTCCCAGAAGATAACCACCTCCTCTATTTCCCCTGCCCATCTGCACATGGTGCCTAAACTTTTCTTCCAGTATTTCAACAGCAAGCAACAGGGTGAGCATTTCCATGCTGGGAAAACATCTCACCCTCTTACGTCAGCTGACGAGAGGAGGACAGCTTCATTTCATCTCCTCATTCCTCCTCACCACCGCTTGGCTAATTTGAAGCAACACTTTTTCTCCACTGCATCCATATGCTTCAAATAACTGCAGGCAATTACAACAACCCTTAGCAGACATTCACAAAACCTAACCAAATTTTGCTTGCTGAACTTCTGTTGGTTTTGTTTTGCTTCTTTTACTGCCATTCTAAGTTGAGGTTTGATTTTTCGTGCCTTGCTGCTTTGTCTCTTTGGTGTTGCTGCCTTTTAAGCAGCTTCTTTCCTTTTCAACAAATGTGTTTGGATTTATTTTTTTTTTCTAGTACATTATCTTATATTTTCCAGTTTGAAACATCTCTGTTTGTTACTCATCTTGTTAGGTTTCTGTGGTTCATTATATTATTTTTCTGCCATTATTGCTGTTTGTAATACTTCCTAGCTTTGTCTCATTTGGAACTTAAATTAATGAGCCATGTATCCTTTCTTTCAGCCTATTAATGACGCTACTAAATACTGCACTAATTAAATTACTCAGCGTTCAGATCTGAATGCTAACTGCAATAGGAAGTTCTTTACATGACAAAATTTAAATCCGGCCGTGTTGCAGACGGCACCGCTTCTCAACGAGTATTTAACGTGTCCTGTACATTAACTTTGGAACATAAGAAATAAAAGACCAAATTAGGATGGCTGAAATGTTGTGCTTCATCTTCCCCCTTTCATAACACCCAGGTTCTGAGTAGGGTCTAGCTTGAAGCTTGATGCTTGCGTGTTGCTGGATCTGAACTGGAAATACCTTAAGGACTACTGGAATGAGGAATGTCTAAGGCAACACAGCATTTAAGCAGTTGGAAACTTCTTCCCCATTGCATCAGACCTCGTTCAATGACAGCCTGCATCCCCAGTTCAGCTCAGTCTCCCTAAATTGAGCTGTGCATAGGGAATGCATCTGGAGATGGCCTTAGGCTGGTTTATGGCCCCTGCTGCAGGCAGACATCGCTGTCACCCAAAGCAAACAGCTGTCAGCTCGAGGGCTCCGAGTGCACCAGTACGGGGAGTTCTGAGCAGCTCAAAGGTTGCTGGGGCTGTAAGAGTGCTTCCTCCAGCATACAGTTCACCAACTGTGCATGCAACCCACTGGGGGGGTCACCTCTTAGCAGAGATGCATACACCTGTGTGGAGGAAAAACAATGACATTTCCAGAAGGATTGGCACAGAGCTCCTCGCTACAGACAGGTCTGAGGTTTGCCAAAAGCAGGAGATGTTCACTGGAACCCACAGATAAGATCAAGAGCAGAGACAGGAGCGCAAATGAAGACCTGCACAGCACACACCACTCAATTGATGTGATTTCTGAGCACAGGAAGAAGAGGTAGACAACGGCAATTAAAACAAGAAGTGTATTTATGATGTTGTTTACCCAACACGTGACAAATGCATTCAGTCCCTGATTTGGCACAACAGAGAGCTGCAGGACCCGAACAGTATTACAGCACTACACGTGTGTGTATTTACATCTTCCCCAAAGCAACCTGAGCTCGTTGCCTTTCTCCCGCCCACAATGCAGCCTTGCTCAATTTATTCAGCTTTCAAAGCAATGCAGAGCCTCCGCTGAAAATCCTCCAAAACTTGTGTCAGGGAGACAAAGGTTCTGCATTTATTCCGTTTTTCTAGCTGAATGGATGCGCCCTGAGAATTAACTTCAATAATCCAGGCTGATGGGCCCAAAGTGGTTTTGCAATACGCAAGGCAGCCTTGCTGATGCGCTGCAAGGATGGGATTTGCACAGAGGAAATAAGTCCCCAAACTCCTGCAGAAAGCCTCTGTAGGCACTCCTACCCCTCGGTGCAAGTGCAAGAGTGCAGGCAGCAAACTGACAAAGATCTCCACTTCTAATTATTGCTTAATAATTACTAATTGCACCAAAATACTTCAGCCTAGCGTGCAGACATCGAAGGTCCCCAAAGAAACCAGCTTGGAGAGATGCTAAAAATGCAGTGCTTAATCCTGAGCTTGGCTCATGGTGCAGGGGAGAGCAAAAGCCACAAAATCACAGCAGCACTCAAGAGACGATGCATGGAGGTGTGGGAACAGCTCTGCATGGCAGGGACAGGACCGGGGAAAAGGACAAGGAAAAATGAGGAAAAATGAGTGTCACCCCCTCCACAGGTAACCGCTGTTACCACCTCCTTGCAGGTGGCAGCCACCAGAGCTCTTTGCGATGGACAATTCCTTGCTGTCCTTGCACAGGTTTATCTGCTGGCATTGAATTGCTCCCATTTAATAATTTGGATTTGTAGAAAAACAATCCGGTGTGCCAAGCAGTCTGAGAGGTTACTCGTGGAAGGGCTGATTTCACAGGTGTGATATCTATAAAGGCACAGTTCTACAAGATCTATATCTTGGAGCAGTTGCTGTATAAATATAGTGAAATGCACATCAGGAGAAACAGAACAAAGCAATTCTGTCATAAATGACCAAGAAAAAGCACACATTTACCAGGGTCAAGGTATTTCTTCAGCGCAAAGGGCAAAGACCAGAGCTGTGTGTACAACACAATTTTTAAAGAAAACCATTTGAAATCGTATTTTCATTCCAATATGGTGCCAGCTGACAGAGTTGGAAACCGCATTTCCCAGCCTGGGGAACCTTAATCCCCCCACCACAGCAAGGAGTGGAAACTCACCCAGGTCCAAGCACACTTTACACCAAAAAGTAACCGTAAAACACACTGCAGAAGCTGTGAGCATTTCTTTGCTTTGGGATCCAACCCGTTTAATCTGAGGTTGCCAGGTTTTGCCTCGTTGTCCCAAAGCTGTGTGCCTGCCTGGGCTCTTCTCTGATCTCACACATCCCCACTGCTCAGCCAGGACTGTGGGTCGGTGGCTGCTCCCCCCTCTACCCGTTAAACCAAAAAACCCTAAAAACCATCGAACCTTGGGGACAGCTCTGCTGAGAGCATGGAGCAGCAGCTCCCATAGATATGGCGTGCTGCCAATGCAGAGGCAAAGGGTGTAGCAGCAATGAGCATCTTGTTAGCAAAGCCAATTTTAAAATCTTTGTATGCACTGAAGAGGTAACATTTATCCAAAAAGCACTTTACCAGCACAGATTCAATTATAATTTGAAGAGGAAAGCCTGTTTATATCGCTTTCAGAGCAGTTTTTCATAAAACCCCTGAAGCTGGAAGTTGAAACAGATAGTTGAACTTTCAGTAAAAGGAAAGCTCTGATTTGGCACTTTTCCCCCCAATTTAAATAGTATTTAATCACTCAGCCCTAAGCGGGTCCTATTCCTCCCTCCTGAGCATTACTCAAATGGGTGGCACTGAACTGAACCAGCACCACCAAAATGCCATCAGAAGGACCAGGATCCAATGAACAGCAATAATTAGCAGGGAGATGGACGGAGATGGGCACAACCCAACCTCAGAAAGAAGCTTCATGTTACAGAGATGAGGATCCTGGTCCAAGTACCCTATGGAGACTGCATCTCAATGGCCAGCATTCAACCAGTATGGGCTTGCTCTCCTGGCTCGAAGTTGTTTGAAATTTTGGGTAATTCTATTTCAGTGTCCAGCACAGCAACCCTTCTCTTGTCTTTCCCCTCTCTATCAGCATGCCCTCAGCTCACCCACCACAAACCAGCCACCATCCTGCCCTCATGCCCCGACCCAATGGGAATCACTGCAGAACCACAGCCCGCAGTTTCCTCCCTTGCAACCAACAAATGGTCATGGCTTTGACTCTTCAGTCTGCCCAGATGCGTCCATGTATCTACACCTGCTTTGGGATCTGGTCCCCTCTAAAGATCTCCATGCAACCCTGTGCTGGGAGCAAAGCCAGCACAGCCCAGAGGCTCACGACCTCAGAGGGAGCCTGGAACACAGCACGGCTCCCAGTCTGGTTGTGCCCCATTGGATGGATGCAGACAAGCAGATTAAATTAGGTAGGCAAACAGAAAGGCTGCAGGAGACTTATCACTAAATACAATTACCTCCACTTGAAAAAACAAACCACTGCCAAGTCTGCAGTTGCTAGCACAGAAATCTGACTTGAATACAAAAATAAAGAGCAGTAATGATCTGGATAATTAACATCTAGCAGTGCAATTCTCAGAGTGTTCATCAGCAACGGACTTTCCCAGTTCTACATGAGCACTGAGCTCAGCCCCCCCTCCCCGAACACGCAGAAAGGTGCTGCTGCTGCTGCCCTCTCTTTGAACATTTGTCCTTAAAGGATGCTCCAAAGAAAGAGCAAGCCAGGAGAACGCCTGACTCCGTGCAAGAGCTAAGGCAAGGAGATACGGGATCATTTTAAAAACTGGGACACAGAAAGATACAGCAAGCATTTAAGCAAAGAAAGAGGCGGCACATCAAACCTAATCACTAACAGCATGCTACATTTTTTTTTTTCTTTCAGTATTGAAACAGTTCTGCTATCAATATTTTGTTTTGGCTTTTGATTTTGTTCAAATGTTGCAATAATAAGCTATGCTTCCAGTAAGCAAGGAAATTAGTGAGTCAGCCCCTGGACAAGAGCAGAGAAATCTGAAGCTGCTTCTGCTGCACAGCCCGAGGCTGATCCAGCACCGAGCACCCTCAGCTCAGCTACAGGTGGGCACCCACAGCTCTGAGCAACCTGAGCCTGCAGGCAGTGCCTCCACAGAGCCAGTGGGCTCTAATTAAGTGCCAGCCTCGTTACACCCTGGTGCAGCACCCAAGCAGAGCAATTGCACAGAGAACAAAGCCCACGGGCACTGAGCATCCATGGGGTCCCATGCTGGAACTGTTCCACAGAGGGGTCCAGAACCCAGGGCTTGCTGTTGGTTCCATGTGAATTCATGGACACCTCCCCACCCAAACATCCCCACAGCCAAGATAAAGAAAAGAGATTTATTGCCTGGGTGGAGTGCAAGAATTTATGCTTAACTCTCCCTCCCCTCCCCCCCCCAACATTACTGCTGCTCTGCACCGAGTGGGTTTGGTGCTGGAAAAGGCTAGCTCAAAACCAGGCAATAACAGAAGAATAAACCCCATAATTCCCGAAGAAATAAGGAGCGCTGAACAGCAAACACAACAACAATTTCTCATTAATTAAAAGCAGCGCAGCTTCTACAAAAATCGCAGACAGATGGATAAACAAAAACAATGAAGGAAGGACAGCAGCGATAATTGTCAAACACTTGAAGGGGAAAGGAGGCAATAGATGCACAGTTTGCTATTGGAGGAGGGGAGCCATGGATGGAGGCAGACCCGGGGCCGGGCAGGACCTGTCAGCTCCGGGCACCCACAGCACAGGGTGCTTTGGAAACCCTGAAAAAATCAGCTAAAGAAAGAGATTTCAGCTACAAAAGGAGCCGTTGGTATGCTGAATAGCATGCATTAACACATCTCACTTAATGAATCCATCGGTCCTGCATGCAAGGAGTGAGGCACAAGCGGAAAGCATGGGGAAAAACCTTGAGCAGGAAATTCCCTCTGGTAAACCAGAGCAAAAGCAGCATGTTTGAGAGCAGCACAGTCATCCACTGATGCACAGGGTGGGAAAACCCACACGTGTGTGCCTGCAAGGAAAGCAAGGAGGAATGCTGACAGCCATCCCCATAGGGAGGGGACAACCAGAGGTGCCTGGCACGTCATGGGACAGCCCTGGGATGTGAGCAGAGAGCTGGAAATGCCAGCTAAAAAGGATAAAAGGGATAAAAAAGATAGATGGGTGGCCCTGGAATGTCAGGCATCACGTTCAGGGTTCTTAGTGGGGACAAACAGCTCAGATCTGATTTCATGCTGGGGGAGACCCAGGCCAGCTTTGACAGCACAGGAGGATGAAAGTGACAGTGGGATAAGTGAAGCCAGTGAGTCAGGTCTGCAGCCAGGATGGGATCAGCTGGGAAATCAGAAGGAACGTTCCTCAGTGCGAAAAGGCTTCAGAGAGTCGAAGCTGGAGGCAGCAATTTTTCAATCCCAAAAACTTAATTCCATGAGCTTTATTTTCACCTATTTGAGTAGCAGTGGGAGAAAACCTGAATCAAGCGTAGGATTCAATTTGCCATCAGCGGGAGAGAAAGAAGGGATCTGTGGGATCAGCCCCTGACTGCTCCCAGGCATCTTCTTGCCAGGACATCCCAGATGCAGGCAGCCTCCAGTTGCACCTGGGTGCATCCCACAGTGGGTGCTAATGAATGCAGCTGGGTGCAGGCACTCGGTGCAGAGATGCCGTTCCGGTGCTTCATGCCTTCACCTTGCATGCGTGCACAGAGATGCATTAACCATCCCCTCTGGAAAGCACAGCAGTGATTGCCCATTCTCCAGCACGTAAGGATGCACTCCTTGAATTAGAGCTGGTCCTTTATTTAAGAAAAAGGAGAGGTTTGTACTGTCCAGAAGGAGTGGCTCGCTCTGCCTGCCACAGCCTGGCACTCCACCAGGCGCACCGACCTCAAGTCCCACACTGGAAGCACCTTGATGCATCAGGTCTCCAACTGGATCAGATGCTCAAATTGTCCCAAATGAATGAATAAGTGATTAATTTGTAACTGTAAATGTCTTACAGACACAATATTCAAAGTCAGTAACAATAGAAAGTTATAAAACAAGATATTTTTCTGGAGCAGCTGCACGTTTTGTTTTTTTTTTTTCCTGCAGTGCTATTTGCTTGTCATAAAACGTAAAGTGTAGATTTAAAAAAGAATGAGTATGGTCCTTTTGCCTTTGTGCCTGCATAACATGCTTTGGCTGCCTTGGAGCATCAGCCTCTGCTTGGCCAAAGAGCAAAGAACCAACCCAAACCTGAGTCTGTGCAGCAGGAAGGTGGGAGGTCCTGCTCACAAGCACAGCACATCTTCCATGGGTGCTTCCTCTGAAGCTGGAGGGAAGAGAGGAAATCTTGGAGCAGAAGCAGCAGCTGTCCCTGCCTTGCTCTGCCCCTCCGGGAGCTGATCAGCAGCTCTTCCACAGCCCAGGGCACATCTCTAACTTGGAGCAAGTATCTAAAGTTTCTGACGGTGGGAGCACAACCACCAGGCTCCTGGTTCCTCCCTCTTCCAGCCAGGAACTCGTGCTCCCAGCATCCATCCAAAGAGAGAGCAACTGAAAATGCTCTCCTCTTCTCATTAGCCCAGAGTCAATCAGAAACGTTAAGGCAGACGAGCACCCCGTTATTACCTTCCCTTAATCACGTCCATATTTCCCTGCTCATCCCTCCTCCACGCATCCCACAACAGACAGCGCCCAGCAGAGGAGGGTAAAGGACATTTTAATCTTTGCATATTTCCTACTTGTTGCTGTTGGCTTTCCTTTCGACTTTTAATGGACAGACTTCATTCCTTACTCTGTTGTGACTTACTCCCTACAGGTAACTTCAATTATTTTAATTTACGCTTTTCCATAGCTTCTAACCATGAAACATTTTGTAAAACAGTGCAAAGAAGTTCTAATCATCTCTGGCAAAAGCTCCCCAGTTTTGTATAAGTTATTCCACTGCTGGCTTGCAAGCAGCAGCAGCTCTGTGCCCTGCTCCTTGTCCCACCTCACCCCCTGCAACCACTGGAGCTGAGGGTGCTCCGGGATCCCACAGCTCTGCCCACCCTCTGCTCCCTCCCACATTCCTTACAGGAGATAAAACCCCACAGCACAGACCTCCCATGTCTCTCCCAGCCTCAAAGAGTCTTTTGGTGTTTGTTTTTCTCAGCCCGAAGGCTCCATCCACTGCTCAGTTTTGCTTAGATTTCTCATTTCTCACCTCCAGGGCTCAATGGGCTGTAGGACTCCTGGGTACACACACGTCTTCCTGCCCTCACATCCCCCCTAACTTCCAAACTACAGAGTCCATTTCTACCACACCGGCCAAGGACCAAGAAGCCTAAAATGCTTCCCTACAGATTTCATGGAAATAGTACAAGAGGCAGAAAAGAATGACTCTACCTAGGTCCCCACTAAATGGGAGCATGAAATTTGTTGGGCAGCCAAGAGGAGAACATCATTTTGCGTGTCCTCACCTGCAGAAATGCATTAATGGGCATCATCAGGAAGAAGGGGATGCACGCTCCCAGCGACGCATCCCCTCCCCTGTGGGTTCTCTGATGTCTAATAGGTGTGGGAGGCCAGTCAGAGCCCATCCTGCCAAACCAAGGCGTTTGGAACAGCTCTGCTGATGGTCTGATGCCTACCAATGGGCGGAGCTCGCTGCGAAGCCTTTTTGTAGACCACAAGACACAATTCTATTGGAAAGGAGGCTGCTTCCATTCCTGAGGTCAGCAGATGTCTTGCTTGTTTTCCATCTCCATTGTTTGCTCCTGCTAAATCATTCCACTGAGTGCAGTATTTGCTGTGAAGTTGGTGGAAGACATTGTGCATGCCAGCAATGACTGAACAAGAAAAGGGAAATGCTTCAGCAGGTGCCTTCCTCTCACCCAAAGTACATCGGTGCTTTCAAATCTCAGATGCTGATATTGGAAAGCTGCACAGGGCTCAACACCAGGAGGAAAAGCTTCTCCCAATTAAGCGTCCAATGACAAAATATCTGCATTTTACTTCTGCAAAGGTGACTCCTGAAGCACAGCAGTCCTTCTGCTCATCAATAGTAGAAGTACAACTCTACCTTTCAGTTCACTACTGTTTCTATTTGCTTGTGGGACTGAAAGGAGAAACATGAGAGGGTGAGAGAGCCCTTGCTTACAGGCAGTGAGCTCAAACATGCATGTGTGCACAGCACAGACGATGGCTGGCACTTAATGTCAAGCTCAGCAGGCTGCAAATTCATTTCCAAAAGCCTCGATGCTAATTCAGCCTCAGAGGGGCCACTATCCTTCCCCTTATGGTTTGCACTTAAGAGAATGGATGCACACAACTTTTGCCTCAAAACCTAAACTTCGGTGTTGCAACTTTGGCATTCAAGTCCAGTGCTTTACTAATCAACTCAAAGGACACTTCATGTAAACGGGTGCCAAGTCAAAGGGGCAAGCATGGGGTTCCAACCAGCATCCATGGAAAAAATGCTTGTATGAGTAATTTTAGCAAAGAAAAGGTATTGACTCCACTGTCAGGCTGAACTCAGTCTGATGTGTCCAAGAGTGGCGTAAGCAAACGAAAACGTGCCCTAAGGAAAACAGCCCCAATGCTTTAAACACTTACAACAAATTGCCACCAGTAGCATTCTCAACCACAGAGAGATTTTCAAATAGCCAAAATAAAATAATAATCCTTCCTATACAGAGAGCCTTCCTTCTTAGCATCCGTCCTTCTGCCTACAGAGGGTGCAAGGCTGCAGCACCTGGACCTCCTGCTCCCCGAGGGCTCATCTCAGACAATGATTTCCCCAGGCATGAGCACGTGCATCAGCATCCTTAAAACAAACCACTTGCTCAGGGCACAGGCCATCACCAGTCGTTTTGCTCCTTGGACACGCAGATGCCAAGGAATGATGAGAATTACAAAACTTTCCTGCTCCTCCCTGTTAGACTTGGGCTTTGCAGACCCCAAAGTGCTGCTGGAAAGCAACAATTAGCAAAGGAATCACGGTGAATATCACACAAAATGCTTCCCTCTGAATCGGCCCGTGTCAGCAAAGGGCAACAGCTGGAAGGCTGGGAGTAACTCTGAGGCACTTAAGAGAGGAAGGCAAAGAAACTCAAAACTGGCTGAGTCCTGAGTGCCACAGAATCACAAAATCATTTGAGTTGGAAGGGACCCTTAAAGGTCACCTGGTCCACCTCCCCTGCACCAAACAGGGACACCTACAGCTGGGTCAGGTTGCTTAGAGCCTGGTCTAGACTGACCTTGAATGCCTCCAGAGCTCCTTGCCATGTGGGCATCTGAATATTTTCCCTATTTTTAAAGGGAAAATTGTTTTTTAAAAAAAAAAAAAGGCTTTTGGGGGGCAGGGGGAAACAGTTCTTGAGCTGCAGAATTGGGAAAAACACAGTAACAGACTGCAAAGTGCAGGGCAAGTAAGCAGCCCTACGCTCAGACTTGGAGAAAAAAAAAAGAGGCATTAATACTAAATACAACACGTCTCAAAATTGAGCTTAAAAACCCTCAAATAAGCTCAGAAAAATTCGAAGGACTCCCTTGCACTTTGCACAGCACTGCGGAGCCCTTCTTCCTCCCGCTCTTCCCCACCTGAAATTGGGTTTCTTTTCTCATTCTTACGAAGTAATTGAAAGGATGTTGAGGCTTTGGCTTTAACCACAGCAGAGAAATGATGCATTCTGAAATCAGAAGGAGTGAAAAAAAAAGAAAAATTAGAAAAGGCAGGCTCCCATTTTCTCACTCTTCGAGTCAGGTGAGATGAGTCATTTCTGCCATAAGATGTTAGGATAGAAGTCTTTTAAGGATTCATAAAAACATAAAGCATGCCTAAAAGGCTGTTAAGAGGAGAGGTTTGCAATTAACAAAGCTACTGTATCACTAACGTGTATCCATGCTGAATCCACTGGGGATTTTAAGCCATTTTCACAAATATAATATTCTATTTTGAGGGTAAAATTGAGCTCCTTAACAGTAACAGGGAAAACTGCTTGGGAAGGCTGAGCAAAACCTTCGGATTCCTCAGCCAGATGGAGCCACTTTGGCCCCGATCAATCACTGCCTGCTATTATCCTTAAATGACCCCCAAAATAAAACACATTTTGGAAAATAAACACAAATTCTCTGCTAACCGCTCGCCTTCCCACATTAACATCCTTCCCCCAGACTCCGCGTTTTTAGAAGGAACAGTGAACGTTACCAATAGCAACTGCAAAATGTCCCATCAGATTCAGATGCTGATTGTTCTATACTGAATTGATATGACATAATGGTAATGATTCCAGAAATTAAAATCCCTTTATTTCTACAGTTACCGCGTGCTATGCGCTGATTCAAATCGCTGCTCCTCACAGGAGGCACTGACCCCGTGGTGCACCATCTGGAGAGGAGTCGGGTCCTGCAAACATCTTTCTTTTTTGCACCACAACACCGCTTTTTGTTTCTTTTAAAGCCAAGACGGGGTTCGATTTCAGCCCTTCTGCTCCGACTTGGGTGCCGTTCAGCACGCTGCTTTTTTGGCTGCAACCTTGAATCCTTGCCCTTACCGTAATGCACCTAATCTAAAAATAAGGAGCTGCAAGGCTGGGCAAAGGCACCGCTGCAAACAGCATTTGGGGACGTAGTGAGAAGGCAACGTTCAAAATAAACGTGTCCTGAGGGTGCTGTCTGCAAGCACGGACCTCAGCCCCAGCACTGTTATCTGCTCCAAGTCAAGGGCTCAACTCCAAATTCCACATATATGTGTTTGTATGTATGCCTATATCCACATATGTCCCCATTGTACGTGTGATCTATTGCATAAAATGCAAACCAGAAGTTAATTTCGCCGTTCCCCAATTGGTCTTAACCATACTCCCCTTCCACACTCCTCCTGGCCGTGCTACATCTCCCTTTCTTCCTTTGCATTAGCATTGCAGATGAAACTGGATGCCTCAAGGCTCTCTTAATGCCAGCCTGAAAGCGGCCCAGCCAGATCTAGCCAGGATTAAAAGCTGTTCTCTTCCCTCGGATGCTAAATGACCTTATTACGGGAAGAGTTCTGTGCGTGCACACCGCTGTGCTCTGCACCAGGAGAGACCCAGCAACGCAGAACCCAGGGGCTGAGCCAGGCCGGGGGAAAGAAAGAGAGAAAATAGAAGAAAAAAAGAAAAAAAACAACAGACTTCAGAGAGATGTGCGTGTATCCATCTCAGTAATATCCTGCAGAAGTATTGCTGGTATGATTTGTAGGGAGGTCAGGGAAGGATATACGTGTAATTTTCTCAGGAAGGTGAAGCACTGCACAGGACGCGCTGTGTGTCACACACCTGAGCCACCAACCAGCCCCCGGCCTCCCAAGGTCAGGGAAAGAAAATTACTGTAGATTTTCCGGTTGATCTGTGAGGGATATAAATATTTCCCCTTCATTGCCACCTCCGGATTCAACTGGTGGGCCTCGGAAAACCAAGTTCCGAGACCTTTCATTATTTTTATCCTTTTTTTAACGGTAAAACCATATCGCAGTGATTTCAGAGCCCACGCCCTGCCAGCATGCCCACAGCACGGGGGCTGCCATCAAGACCTTTGCTGGCAGAAGGCAGCAATGCAAAGAAGAGCTCAGGTACCACTTCTCTGCACCTCCCAGGGCACGGCTCTGGGTGATCCCATGCCGTTTTTGGCTAAACGAGGGTGCTTTTCAAGAAAGGAGCTAATCCGTTTCCTTTTACAAGAGGAGACGAGCGCTCCTCTGTCAAGCAGCGCTCTGTTTCAAATCGCTACACGAGCATTACTGTTAATCCCTCGGCTTCCCCGATGCTGCTCCAGGTTATCGCTGGCGCAGCAGCGAGCAGTGGGGCTTAGGGATGGAGTGGCTTGGAGGGCAGCAGCGGGCGACGCTGCTTTTCAAGGGCTCCAAGTGGGGTGGCTCGCAGAGCACCCCAGATTAATGTACCGGCCGCGGGCCGGCAGCCGGCTGAGCAGCAGCATCTGCCCTGCACAAAGGGATTAAGCACAGCACGGAGATTAGGGCTTGTGTTTTCCCAAACGGCCTCTGGTTTTGGATGGATTTTTTATATTTTTTTTTTATTATTATTATTACCCAAGTTGATGACGGCTGAAGAAATCAGGCATTCACATGTCTCATTTCAGGCAAGAACAAGAACTGCAACGCTCAGAATTAAAAGCCATTTTTCGGCTATTAGTCCTACTCATTATATGCCTTATATTCCTGCATTAATTAGGCCAATTAACATTTTCTTACTGTGCTTCAAAAGCCAGGCTGAGACGTCTCTTCACACAAAGCTTCAGCAGAACTAAGAGAGCTCCCAGCGCCGCCACCCATCCTGCACCCACCCCGGGGTGCTCAGCCACGCGCTTGGAGCAGAGCTCTCCACTGCCTGCCCAGATGCAAATTTCACAACCCCAGAGGCTCAGAGCCACGCTTCTTCCCTGCACTGCAGCAGGAAGGATGCAAGCACAGGAAGCGTGCGTCAGGCTGGCACGCGTGGCCGAGCCGTGCTCCGGGTGCCGCCAGCGGAATCCATCAGCCCCGGAGCACGTGGCCAGGAGGATGCTCCTCAGCTGGGCCACTCGCACGGGGTCACAGCAGTTCCCATGGGAGCAGACGTTTTCTATTATTTAACCCTCAGGATTTCAAGTGCTTTACAAAAAAAAAAAAACAGAACGTATCAGCGAAGCCCTGCTTTCCGCTGCAAGGCTAATGAATGACACAGTCTTTTTTTTTTGGTGGGTTTTTTTTTTTTTGGTGTACTAGAGATGCTCAGCCCCGCTTTCCAACATCCCAGCCTCGGTCACGGCCCTGCCCTCGCCACGAGCAGGAATTGCTCAGCGCCAGCCCCTCTTGACACTTGAACACAGCGTGCTCCCTTTTCAGCCCGAAGAATTTGAATGAAACGGGCAATTCAGGAGAGCCTACGCAGCACAGTTCACTGCGAGTTCAGTGCAGTGCAGCCAGACTGCTTTACCCATCAGTGAAACCAAACCAAACGGAACCGCAGTGCTCTGCTGGGGTGGTTTCAGACCCGGTTTGTGGATCACTCTGACCTGCAGGAATAGGGAAGCTCATTTCTGGTCCCTGCTAGGGGCAAGGGAATACAGTGCATTCCTGCACCGAAGGGCTCTTTTAGGGCAGTCAGCACCCAGGGGTGTCTTGGGGGATTCCTGCTGGGAAGGGGTTCAACCCTTTGCTGGCTGCGGGAGAAGGCAGCAGATCCAGACTTGTACCCACCCATGCCAACACATTTCACAAGCTGAGCCTCTACAACACAGAGCTGACAGCTCCATCCTCCTGCAGCATCCTCCTCCCTGGCAGAGGTCTGCACGCCGGGCACACACTGAGCCAGGGATAAACCTCACCAGGCAGGGAAAGCAGCACTTCACACCAGTGTGCATCATTACACGGAATCCCATCCTGCAAAGACTCGGATCAATATAAATACAGACACGTGTATACACATAAATCTGTATATCTCCACGTTTCAGTGTTTCCACCACGGAGGATCCCCTGCCTGGTGCTCAGAGCAAGATGCTGCACGGGATAATTCCTCCCTGACGTCCCCTTGGCCAGGGGTGAAATCCTGCAAGGATCTCACGGAGCGGGACGAGCCGAAAAGTGATCACTAGAGGAGATCAGATTACGACGCCGACGTTCAGATGTCCGAGTGCTTCTCTGGAGATTTATCTGCATGTTGCAAGGTCAGCATTTTACCCAGAATATCCTGATATTATTTCCCTTAAAGGCCCAGCTCTTGGCGCCCTGAGAGAGTTATAGTTTCTTTTAACAGTGACCACCTAAATCCTCAGAATCTATGAGGTAAAGCTTAAAAATGCCAATAAATAAGCACCGTTAAATCTCGAACTGTGCTACGCTTCCAACCTGATGGTTTTCAAACCATTTCCATGAGTTGCATAGCTCTGATTTATGTTTCTTCTCATCCCGTGCTAGCAGTGATGCTGCCAGCCAGCTGTGTGGGAACAGCTGAAAGATGTTGGGGAGAGGGCGTTGGGAGGAGAGGAAACCCCAGCAATGTAAGCTGAAGTGAGAAGCACTGATTCACAAATCTGAGCTGCATGAATAGCAGAGTGCCGAAGTGGAGCGGTTCATTCTCCAACACCTTCCTAACACTGAGAAAGCTTCAAGAAATAGCAGCAATCCAGGGCTGAACAGCCACAACAATGCCGGGGCCTTCAGGGCATATTTTAAGAGAGGAAATTAATAGAACTAAAGCGCAAATAATCATCTCCCAAAAGGGCCCGAACGACCTCCAGCAGCATGGCTTGTCTCAGCAAGCTCCTGTTTCCATTCCTGGGGAGCGTAGTGGCTGGGAATTCCCCTCCTGAGTGCCACAGGTGAGTCTGGATCAGAGCAGGAATCCCTCTGAGTCAAGTCCTGTCCTGGTGTCACTTTGCTCCAACATCCCACTATTTAGCCAGCATGCACCCAGCTGAACTGGTGGTTTCTCAGGGCTGTGTCCTGACGATGCAACTCTCCTCTCCTTGCTGGTTTTGAATAACATGGCCACGCTCCCATCCCTTCCCCACAATACCTGCCCACTCCTTTCACAGAATCAGAGAATGGTTTGGGTTGGAAAGAACCTTAAAGCCCATCCAGTTCCAATCCCCTGCCATGGCCAGGGACATCTCCCACTACACCAGGTTGCCCAAAGCCCCATCCAGCCCAGCCTCAAACACGTCAAAGTGCTTCATTACATTCAAACCCATCCTTTTTTTCAACAGTTCACATCAACATTGATATTTTCACCCGAAACAGAGTAAATCACAGAAGCACAGAGAAACAATCCCATGTTTTTCTGTATCGACACTTGGACTGACCAAAAGATGAGTTTGAAATCCAATGCTAGCTGTGCTCCCATGTCCATTAGGTTCTTTTTCACAAACACATGAAGCAAACAGCTGTGGTTATTCCAACTTAGCCTCCACTGAAACACGGTGCTGCAGTTTTAAAATGAACCAGGTTATTTTAATTGGGAAGAAAAAGCACATGGGATGCTTAGCACCCAAGGATCCTCACTGTGCACACTCACTGTCTTTTCACCTCCAGTTTTACAAAAAAAAAAAAAAAAAACACACAAAAAGAGATAAAAAAGAAGATATATATTTTATAGACATCAGACGGGTAGTAAGAGGTTCAGGATGACTATTTGTCATAGAAACCATGGTAGAATCTCTGCACGTTGGATAATTTTCAATGGGCAAAGTAACTGAACTGGTGCATGGGGACTGCTGGCCCCAGAAGGGAGTGTGACAACCCAACTGTTCTATTTTTGAATCTGCTCCTTTCAGTTTCTACCACCTCACTGCTGTCATTCCTGCTCCCGTGGCTTATGTGCGTGTGTGGTTTAAAACCCTCCAGTCACCATCAGCACCCTTGACAAGGAAATAACAGCAAAAAAAAAATAATAATAATAAAAAAAGAAACCAACTCCATGCTGTATGAGGTCAGATTCGATATCGGTACACATGCAAAAGCAATTTCTAGTTCTATTTTTCAGCATAACTGTTGCACGCACAGTCAGCTGGTCAATACTTCCTAACGCTGTGCGCACCTCTGGGAGCTCACCTGGATGCTGGCTCACCAAGCCCATCCCTCCCAGGTGGTTTCCCCACCACCAGACACTCACTTTGGTACAGCCCAGCCCTTCAGCAAGCTTTCTGCGTGCGTTTTGCCAGATCTGGGCTTATTTCCACTTTTATCCTCATGCCAGCACGTACCCACCTTCCTGCTAAACAGCCAACTGCTCCCAGAACTGCGGGTATTACATGAGACTCAGACTTGCTGTAAAATGCAAACTCATCCAAGTGAGAACTCGGAGCATCAGATATTCTGTTTAGCAGCTTGCCACAGCTACCAACAAAATATTATTGCCATTTCTTTTAAATGCTACCTCTGAAACTAGGATAGACTCGGAGCACACAACTGTTTGAGATCCCACTCTCTGACAGCTCAGCATCAAAACTGCTCTCACGGATCATTTTCTACCTGCAGGACAGCCCTTGTTATGCAGATGGTGCAAGACAGAGGCTGAGCACACTTGGACAACAGAGAGTTTGCACACCTGTAAGAATCACCACGCAGCACAACACTGCTTTGGGTAACTGTGATTTTCCTATCCCAGCTCAAATACGCTGAAATTGTCTTTTCTCCCCATCTGGTCTCCACGAGGGCTTTGACTCTTGGCCTGAAAACAAGCTATTTTCATTCTGAGCCTTTAGCTTTACTGCATGCAAGACGGTCACCTCCTCGCCCCTGTGGTTTGGCCCCGTGCCCACAGTATGTGATGCTTTTCTCAAAACCAGCCCAAGGTGCACTTCAACGCTGCAGAAACGTATGGGATGGGCGCTGCAAGACGAAACAACCTGACACTCATTCAGAAGAGCAAGGATTCGCATCTGAGGACCAGCTCACAGGGTCAGTGTCACCTTGGAGCCCCCCACAACTTGTCCCTGCAGCAGGGGCAGCACACAGCAAGTCCTCCCAGGCTGCTGGTGCCTGTGGTTGGGGCTGAACGAGCAAATGAGACTTGCAAGGAGCTGCCCCTGCTTTGCACCTCCTTTGCAGACAGGGCTCTCAAGCTCACACCAAAAATACCCTTAAATCCAGCCCTGACAGTTGCTCTGGAAACAACACTGTGAGGCAGAGCTTCTGCTCAAGAGAAAGCAACAGGGAAAAGCTTTATAACATCCCGAGTCAGCTGCCGAGGTCTCGAATAAATACCATCTGGAGCCCTCCTGCAGACCTGCTGCCTCCATCTCCCCGGGATGTAGGATGCTCCTAACGCAGCCCACGGCAGCTGTGGGTCCAGGCAGGATTCCTGCAAGCTCTGAAACCTTCACCTGCAGAAGGACTGGCTGCACGCAGCACGCCATGAGCAGGAGGAAGTGTGTACAAATTAATTACTCGCCCAAGGCAACTTGATATTTTTCCTAACTAGGTCAAACAAACTGCAGCAAACCGCTGTCTCCCTCCTCTCCCCTTCAAAACACACCGAGCTGCGGGTTTAATGAGGAGAGCTTCCTTCCAGAAAGAGGTGCACAGGTTGGGGCTGTAGCTTCACCTGTCGGGTAGGATGTACAAAAGGAAGGCAGCGTTGAGCCCACTGAGATCTGACACTCACAGGATCGGTCTTCAGTGCTCCCGACCACAAGGAACAAACACTGCTTCGATGCATTAGCGATCAGACCTCGGGATTTTCACCTTTAGGCCATCGGTCCCACGGTTGACACAGCTGTTAGCCAGTCAGAGGGCCTCAGCCTGGAGGACCTGAAGGCATGGCTTCCTCTCCTTCATGCTGCGTATCACTAACGCTGGTGTTAACTGGGAATAAGTGCTGCTAACTCCCAGGGGAATCCTCGGCCCTCCTTAGGCAGCAGCAAGGCTCACACCAGCAGTCAGGCGTGGCGAGAGCAGCCCATCCCCATCCCACATGTTTTTGTGCAGCCACGCTGAAAATCTGCGCTTACCAACTTCCCACCAGGAATCCAGGATCCCTTACACACTCGTAACCCTCTGAAATCTTATTCCTGTCATCATTGCCAGATTGTCCCCCAAAACCACACCGCACCACCCAGGCAAATCACAGAGCCCAGCAGCTGAAACACACCTGGGTCACACATGGTTCCTTTAGAAGAGGAGGGTATGTACCACATCTTCTCTCCCTTAGGACCTCCCTTAGGCTGTCAGCCAGCCCAATACCAAGGAGCATTCTCACTCTTTTTGCCACATCACCTGACAGCTCCACCTGGTTTGGAAGGACACCTGCTTTTATCCATGCTGCCCCGTCCCAGGGGCCATGAAATGCAGCTGAAAGCAGATGTTCACACTTCTTAACCCCCAAAACCTACCGGCCCTCTTCCATTAGCGAAGGTGGGATGAGCACCCACCCAAGCAGCTCATGCCATTTTGAGTCATACCAGGGGATGCCCGGGCTTCAGCTGTCACATTTTGGCTCTGGTGACGAGTCCTGAGACATCCTGCAGGGCACAACTACTATTTCTGATTTACTCCCAGATCCTCCAAACTGTTTTTGTACTGCTGGGGCTGTCGGTGCTGGGGCTCCGACTTTTTGGAAGGCCTCAACTCAAGTCACAGCTGTACGCATGAAATTTTATCTCCTTTTAGTTTTAAGGCACAAAAGCTCCAAGGACCCAAAAATATTTTCGAAGTGAACATGATAAACCCTCCCCCCACTCCTGAAAAGCGTACCTCAACTTTGCTAATAGTTCCCGAACTATGCTCACCTTTGGCTGCAATCAGGACGATTTGTTAGAAAATTAACGGGAACAAAAATAGGACTTTAGGGAAAATTTCTTCGTGCATTGAGCGACGGGACTGGATGCTGGAAAATGCTGCGTTTCACAAGGAAGTAAGAAGTGCCCTTTGAACGAGCAGCTGCACTCCACATCCATGTTTAATTGAAAAACAGCTGGGATGAAAAGTGGCTGCTTATCAAGAGCTAATAACTACATTTCCTACTAATCTACAGAGTGCTCCATCCATGGGGCAATCGTGCACAGACACAGATATTAATATTTAAGACGTGTCGTGTATTGGTTTTGCAAAATGGCACGTTCCAAGAAGGGCTCTGTTCCCACGGTACCTGGGCATCATCCCACTGCCCTACAGAGCCACACAGGCAATCAACCCCGCAGCAGAAAGGAAGAAAAGAGGAGCAAAGGCTGCAGACAGAGTGGGAGTAGGGCAGAGGTAAGACAGCAACAGCATTTCAGGCAAAGCCTGGAACTGACCCCCTTGCAGGATGGGGAAATGCCCCCAGAGAGCATCTCTCTGCACCCACATTCTGCACTATGGCTGAGCCCCAGCAGTGGCACTGAGGGTTTCCCCCCTACCCTCCTCATTACCTTGTATTTCTCTGCGCATAACAGCTTAAGCCTCTTATTCTCCACATGCTCGGGTCTATGCAAATAGCGCTAATAAAAGCAAGGGATTCTCATTGTGGCACAAATCTCTTCTCAGAGCACGGCGGTGGCCTTTTTCCTCTAAGCACCAGGAAACAGACTGCGAAGACAAAAGGAGCACGGCCTCAAAGGACAAAAAACTGCAAAGCCCAGCCAGGATCCAGCACGGGGAGCCTTTATTGGACTGTCCGAGGCCGGCAGCTCCAGCCCTGAGTTCAAGTTCAGGCTCAGAAGAACTCCCAGAGCCATCTAAGCACAGTGACCACATTTGAGCCAGCACGTCCCTACTGCCACGATTTAATTGTCAAGGCTGAACACACAAAAAAATCAAGAGGCAAACCATATTGTCTCAGTTTCCTTAGGCTGAAAGGATGAGCGGTGAAGGAATCCAGGTTTCTCCCTGCATCGCTGCTGCCAGCTGTGCCCTGCAGCTGCAGTTTGCTGGCTGGCACCGTGCTCCCTCTGACTTCAGCGCTGCATCTGCTTCTGTGGGTCTCACTGTGGCCTTTAAGCAGCGTGCCACCTCGCCACCTCCGACCAAGCACCTGCCTGGGTTTGAGGGCAGTGCACCATGAGCGTATTTCTGCGCTGAGCAGATGGAGAACAAAGAAACGCCAAGCAGCAGACGAGGGAAGAAGGGACTTCTACCCTGCATTTAGCAGAAGAAACTCAAAGTTGGGGCGGGGGGGGGAATGGATGGCAAGCACCAAGAAACAAAATAAGCAGTCGACAAGCATCCAGTTTTATCCTAAAGTTGCTTCAATCACAGAGAAATACTTAATTGCCAGCTAAGCTAGCCTAGAAGATCCACAATTGCCTTTTTCACAGGTTTCCAACACACCGGGCTCTGCAGGAGCTTCAGGTCAGCGCGCAGCACCTCTGGCCATCAATCAGCATTGTGATAATCAGATAATGACAGCCTACAAATAGCTGTCTAAGCTGGTTTCCAGGGAAGTTTTGCACAGATTAAGAAGGACGTAACAGATCCTTGCCCACGAAGGAGGCCAGCACGGATTTGGGAGCCAGCCACCAGCGCTGAAGCTGCTCCTCCACCAGCTCACCGTGTCATCACCTCTGGGCAGTACGTACATTAGCGAACAGCTATTTTCAAGGATGAAGTAAAGGAGGAGTAAAATTTCATCAGAAATCTCGACTGAACACTTTGAGAGCTCACTAAGAACTGCAGCTGCTGCCATTGAACCAGCCACTGATGCATCAGTTTCACAAAGCCAAGGTCATATATCCCACTAGTTTTGTGGTTTTGTTGCTCTCTTTTTTTTTTTTTTTTTTTTGTCCTAAATGTTAAAGATTAAAATAAGTTTGGTTATTACATACATTAACTATTTTATATATTTTAAGAGGGATGCTCTGAAAGTAATGCCTCCTATTTTGTGATGTTGGCCCACAACATCAGAGGTGGATGTTGGTGGGATGGCAGTAGAGGTTGAAACTCCCGGACAATATTCCATTACTTTTTGCTCCTGTGTGACAGGCAGCAGCTGAGGGGCAGTCTGACAGAATGGTGTCTGACCTGGAAGTGCATATGAAGCAAAGGGGTGGAACTGAATTCCTCCATACGGAAGAAATGGCACCCATTCACATTCATCAACACTTGCTGACCATCTATGGAGACCAGCAGTGGGTGTGAGCACAGTGAGGGGTGGGTGGTGAGTTTCAGCAGTGGTTACAGCAGCAGTGGGTCACCTCTGCTGTTGCAGATTTTGATTAGCATAGCATGCAGGCTCTTGTTCATCGCTGATGAAAATGCATAGCTCATGGTGGTGACTATGTTGAAAAATAGTGTTTTGTAGATGAGAGCTTTCTCTATCAAATAGTGTTACTTTGCTCTTCTATCAGCTATAGTTTCCGTGGAAATAAACAGGAGGCATTACTTTCAGAGCAACCTACATATATGCGGCCTCAAGACAATTTTTATTTACTCTAGGCACCCCAGGCAAGCCAAAAGGTTGGACACCCCTGTCCTAATCCTTTATTCATTTTGTGGTAACTCTATAGAAATCTTAAAATCTAACCAATCTAGTGGCCTTCTATGATGGAGCGACAGCATTGGTAGACAAAGGGAAGACGACCGATGTCGTTTACCTGGACTTGTGCAAGGCCTTTGACATGGTCCCCCACCACATCCTTGTCTCCAAATTGGAGAGATGTGGATTTGATGGGTGGACCACCCGATGCATAAGGAACTGACTGAAAGGCCATAGACAAAGGGTGGTGATCAGTGGTTCTGTGTCAGGGTGGAAGCCTGACGTTCAGAGGAACCTCAGCAGACATGAAAGGTGGGCTGGGGTGAATCTAATGAGGTTCAACACAGCAAAATGCAAGGTTTTGCACTTGGGCAGGAGGAATCCCAGGCATATATACAGACTGGGAGGAGCAATCCTTGGAAGTAGCCCTGCAGAGAAGGACCGGAGGTCCTGGTGGATGAAAATCTGACCATGAGTCAGCAGTGTGCTCTTGCAGCTCAGAAAGCAAATGGTATCCTGGGCTCCACCACAAGAGATGTGACCAGCAGGGAGAGGGAGGTGATTGTCCCTCTCTACTCAGCCCTTGTGAGGCCCCAACTGCAGTACTGTGTCCTGGTCTAAGGACCCCAGTACAAGACAGACAGGGAGCTGTTGGAGAGGGTCCAGAGAAGGGCCACAGAGATTATCAGAGGATGGAGCACCTCCCCTACAAAGACAGGCTGAGGGAGCTAGGATTGTTCATCCTGGAGAAGAGAAGGCTGCGGGTTGACTTCATTGCAGCCTTCCAGTACCTAAAGGGAGCCTACAAACAGGATGGGAGTCAACTCTTGACAAAGGTAGATAATGACAGGACAAGGGGAAATGGTTTTAAGTTGAAGGAGGGAAGATTTAGGTTGGATATCAGGGGGAAGTTCTTTACTGAGAGAGTGGTGAGGTGCTGGAACAGGCTGCCCAGAGAGGTTGTGGATACCCCAGCCCTGGAGGTGTTCAAGGCCAGGTTGGATGGGGCCATGAGCAGCCTGGTCTAGTATTAGATATGGAGGTTGGCAGCCCTGCCTGCAGCAGGAGGGTTGGAGCTTGATGATCCTTGAGGGCCCTTCCAACCCAAGCCATTCTATGATTCTATGAAAATAAAGCTCTTGGCAACCACAAGAGTTACCCTTACACTGCAGTTTCACTGCTTGCAAGCCAGTGGCATTGGTGAGACTGGGCAGGTCTGCGTGCAAGTATGGTAAACAGTGACATTTTATCACAACATTATTTTGTATGCCCTCGTGAGGCCGCATCTGGAGAACTGCATCCAAGTCTGGGGCCCCCAACACAGGAAGAATGTAGAGGGTTTGGAAAGGGTCCAGAGAAAGGCCACGAAGATTCTCAGAGGGCTGGAGCTCCTCTCCCGTGAAGACAGGCTGAAGGAGCTGGGCTTGTTTAGCCTGGAAAAGAGAAGGCTGTGGAGAGACCTCATTGCGGCCTTCTAGTATTTAAAGGGAGATTATAAACAGGAGGGAAATCAGCTTTTTACACAGGTAGATAGTGATAGGACATGGGGGGATGGTTTTAAACTAAAGGAAGGAAGATTTAGATTAGGTGTCAGGGGGAAGTTTTTCACTTCGAGAGTGGTGAGGTGCTGGAACAGGTTGCCCAGAGGGGCTGTGGATGCCCCATCCCTGGAGGAGTTTAATGGGTCCTGGGATGGGGCCCTGGGCAACCTGATCTGGTACTTGACCTAGCAGTTGGCAACCCAACCTGTGGCAGGGGTTGGAACCTGATGATCCTTGAGGTCCTTTCCAACCCAAGCCATTCTGTGATTCTACGACTCTATGGTTCTATGATTTCATTGAAAATAACATGTAGGCTGGCACTTGAAGAGGCTGTGAAGGAAATCATATATATATATATAATATATATATAAAAGAAATCTATATTGTGTAGATATCTGGATTTGTTGGTTTCACTGATCTTGAAGGTCTTTTCCAACATAAATGGTTCTTTCATGCTGCAACCCTGTCCACAGTAGTGGGTTGGAACTAGATGATCTTTCAGGTCCTTTCCAACCTAAGCCATTCCATGATTCTGCCATTCTCTTTTCCCCTCTTTCCCATGATCTCAGAAGGGTCAAGTGCCACCACAGAAACCAGCCTCAGCCATTGCACATCCCACCCCAGATGCAAACAGCACGGGCATTCAAATAATCCTGTTAACACGGAGTAGATTAATATAGATCACAAAAATATTTCAAAGTACGTCTGTATGCATATTCATCTATCTGGATAACACATCACACCAGCCAAATCAAGTCCACATTTAATCAAAACTACTCTGCTTGAAAGCACCAAGCTGCCCCTCACACCACACCAGCCAGCATTTGCTCTCCCTCTTTTTTTTTTTTTTAACCTCCCTTTCTTTTTTTTTTTTAAAACACTGCGACTCTTCAAAGAGAATTTTCCACACTTTGGACACATGCTGTGTTTAAAGGCTTGGGAAGCCTTTTTTAAATTAAAAAAGGCATCACCGAAAACAGAAACACTTGAAAGGAAAAGCACTCAGGAAATATTAATACGAAAGAGGTGGAATCCATGTGTTTTCCTTTGAAAAGTTCCAATATCTGAAAGCTCAGATGGACCTTGATAGACAACAGCGGGTCAGCCAGGATGCACGACACAACATTTCTGTTGGCCACAGGTCCTTCCTTTTCAAATCACGATGCAGTGGTATGCAACGGTTTAAACTCAAGAGACTATTTACAATCCAGACTTAATAAGACTGTCATGTTTAGATATTTGTCGTCTGCCAAATCTGTTGTTCGAGGATGTACTTAATTATCTAAAAATTACAGGATAGGGGGTTGCATTTTCTAGTATATCATTACATATTTTCTCTAAAATCAATGTACGGTGTAAGAGGAGTCATGACCAGCCTGTGGCCAGCAAAGCCCATGGAGTGGAGGGATGTAAGTCTTCATTAAAAACTTCCTAGAAGTAGACAGTTTTTGAAGACGATAAGCAAAAAGCAACCACCTCAAGGCAGGAGACGCAGCCATTCATGCGCCTCTGAAATACGATTGAGCTAAAAATGCAAAATATCTTGGCAACCTGGAATCAGACTAAAGGACACCAGTTTGCAAACCAGATTTTGGGTCAGGTAAAACCCCAATGACTATGGACAGCCAGGTCTTCACCTCAGAACATCGTCCAAAACTTGCTCTCTTTGCTGTCAACACAGGGCTGAGTGCTCCCCCAGAGCTCATGAGATGAGACCGAACCCAGCACAAGACACCAAGACTGCAGAGCCCAGCTACAGCACTAAGGATGCTCCACTGTATGAGTGTGCTGACTTGCTTTGAGAAAGGGCTAGAGAAGGAATGGAAGGAAAAATGAGAATACAGATATTCACTATTTCCCTCTGGATTCAAAATGTGAGCTCGGTGAATAGGCCACTGAGGACTTCAGTGCTCTTGTAGCTTGAGTATCTCCCTACTGCCCTTCTCATGCATTTGCCTTCTGACATGCTATTCCCAACAGCATGTCAACAATCTCTTAATACTGAGGAAACCACAAATTCACACCAGCTAATTCCTCCAGTGACCTTCTAGGCTAATACAAAGCACCGACCACCCAACAAGACTAGCTGGGAGCAACAATGAAGGATCCTCATCAAATTCCACATCTCGAGCTGCTCCAGAAAGCCACAAGCATTCACACTGTCATCAGGAAACGTGGCACGCCTCCGGCTTCCAAAATCACGCCATGCTCTTTGTATTGCATCCCATTACCTCCGAGATAATAAATAACGACAGTGCAAAGCACTGGCATAATACTCCCATTCTTGGAGCATGAAACACTTATTAATGACACTTGCATGTGTTTACTACAATTTTACAAGTGGGGAAAGTGCATGGAGAGCCTTGGGTTCTTTTTCCTGTGGTCCCACAGAGTGGAGTGGTGTAAAGTTGATCCTATAACACAGTGGTGTATTCAGGTACAGAAAAGCCAAAGCAGAGCTAGCAGCAAAGCTGAGGCCAGCTGGACGGAAGTGTGGATCAGATTCCTATAAGCGTTGTGCCACTGATTTCCACGAGCAAAAATGAAAACCTTTCGAGCTTTCAAGCGCCAAGAGGCATCCCCAGGTAACAGCAAAGTGCTAAGCAAATTAATAGTAAAAATTACTACTAAAAATAGGAAAAATACAATAATAATTAATCAAAAATTTACAGCTAAAAATGTCATGCTTTGAAGTGGATTTTTTGCCAGAAATACGCCCTGGTGACAAGTGATGGAGTAAGCCAAGAAATCGCCTCCTGGGTGCTCGGGACCAAGCAGCCTTTCTACAGAGGAGCTCCCCACGTCCACAGTGGAAGAGAGTTACATCAAGGTAAGCAAACACAAGAATAAATGTGATTAAAGAGAAAACGCTACTCCCTGAACAAACAGGGAGGTGTGACTTCTGGCAATAGAGACAGAATATTTTGTTTTCTCTCCCCTAGAAAAGATGCAAATTCCCCATGCCCAGGGCTGTGAGTGGAGTCACCAGATGTATCATGTGCTGGGCAGTTAACATTTTTGTTAATTCATGAAAATACGTAACTTCTGTATACATGTCAGAATGAAATGAGTATTAATGCAATAGCTTTGGCAGGAATATCCACGGCAATTTAAGCAAGCACAGAGAGTGCCTGTGTGGCAGAGAAAGTAACAACTAAAATCACAGCAATAAATATTAGTCTGCTGGGGGG